>NC_060121.1:410314521-410617551 GCF_021461395.2 Schistocerca americana | reverse complement strand
GAATACAATAATTTATTTAAGAAAAGCAACATAAACTAGATGAAATTAAGCAACAAGGTCAGCATCTTAAAAAATTAAGATTATGTGGACATAGGTAAAAGGGATAATTACTTAATGAAGACATTTATGAAACAGAAAAGATGTTGCAGGCGCATCAAAAATATTAAAGAAAAGACAAGAGCTTCAAGCAATGACAGAAACATCAGAGATTGTTCTTCCTTAAACAAAACTATTTGGAAATTTTGGGAAAGTACAGTGAATATTAAGAAACCAAAACAACTCGAAACTATAGGACTATGAAGAAAACAAATAATATCCTTTGTTTGACACACATCCCATCTCTTCACCAAGATGACAGATGGCACAACAACAATAATTGCAAAAGAGTGCCACATTCCTTTAAATGTTTGTACAGTCCTAGAGTGGAATTAAAAATACATATAATTAGCAATGAAAATGATGACAGATCCAAAGTAATAATGTTATGTGTAAAGCTGATTCAGACACAAAGAAAAGGTGGAAACTGGAGACAAGATTGACTCCTAACATAAGACAAAAACAACAGCACAATCACAATGAACCAAAATTCCACAGACAAGCAAACAACAGCTGAGAATGTAGATACAAACATAGAAACAATCCAGGAACTCATACAAGTAGCTGCTGACAATCATCATAAACACAATATGAGAGTGAGTGCCTGCTGCACTGCACTTACAAAGAGGAGGGCTCCAATAGGCAGCACAGCAGATGCCAGGGGGTCCAATGCATGTGGCATCTGGTAGCCAGCTGCGCAGATGCCATTGACAGGATATTTGAAGTGTAGGACACTGGTGGCTTGTTGCTGAGTAGGGAATCCAAATGTTATGGGTCGGAACCAGTGAGTAGGAATGGAAGCTGTGTAGCTACGGACACGTAAGGCAGCTGTTCCCCCGTGAAGTACCATTAGAGAGAACCAGTGACTTAGGTGCTGGTTGCATCTCAATATCCGGTTCCTGGATGTGATGGAAATGTGATGACGATGGAGGCACCAGTCCTCAGTTGAAGGCACTGGGAGCACTGGTGTTGAATGACCTGAAGGCACTTAGCCGACAGGCAACGAAATTGCCAGTGGCAGCAAAGCATTGCAGGAAAAGCAGATAGCAGGCACCAGGGGGCTGGATTCCTGAGGAGAGGCAGGAGGTGGCGACATCCACAAGGAGGACATGTCTGCCTCCACAGCAGTGACCCCCTGCAAAACCAGGACAGGTGTTGAGAGAGGAGGTGGAGGCAGCAGCGTCGGATCTGTGGCCCTCACTGTGGAGTGAGGGCACAGCTGGTCGTAGTTGTGCACCACCAGCCCATCACTGGTGCACATCATACAGATGCACCAGCCTTAACAGCTGTGGACCATGGCTAGAATCCACTTTGGTCTGCAGCCGAACCTCAAGCCCAAACCATGGAGCCAGGAGCAAATCATGATGACACAAACCACAGAGCCGGGGGTGAACTGCGACAAGGATCGTGCCAACGGGCTTTCGTGGAGTGGCACGAGTAGATGCAGGAGGACATATGGCTGGTGACAATGGAGCATCTCAGCCAGACTCCAACTCCCCACCAGCCTAAACCTGTTGAAACTCAAGAAATGTGTCCAGGTGTCATCCAATGAGGACTCCGCAAAGTACTTCTTCATTTGATCCTTGAACATACAGACATGACATTCTGCCTTGCTGATAGACTAGAAGTGGAAAGGAGGAGCAGTAATGAGGCAAGTGCCTTGACGTGTGCACAAATCATGGAATGTCTGAGACGCAAAGTGTGGACCATTATTTGTCATCAGCATAAAAGACAATACTTCAATTGGAAAAATTTTGGAGGTGTCCTGAATCATAGCTGCAGGTGATGTTGAAGGACTGTTGATAACATATGGACATTTAGAGAAAGCACTGACAACCAACAAACACAAAGAAATTAGGAAAGGTCTTGCAAAATCAACATGGAGGCATTCCCAAGGATGCTCCGATGTGGGCCATGGAGAGAGTTTCGTCCTTGGCACCATCTACTGGGTAGCATACAGAGCGCCAACTGAAACAGGCTGCACATTGTCATCATTGATGCCATGCCAAAACACATGCTGACAGGCCAGTAGCTTGGTACATGAGACTCTCCCCGCCCCATGTCCCTGATTTTGGATCTGGAACATATTAAGCTGTAGGGCAGCTGGGATCACAACCCAGCAAGACAGCCCATCCGTGGCTACGAGAACACCATCACCAAATACCAAAAGGTGGTGCTGGAGGGCAAAATAGTTTTGTCAAGAATCAGAAGACATTCCCAAAGGTCTGACTGGCCAACTATGCTGAATGAGGTGAACAACTTGATGCACAACCAGATCGGCAGTGACGGCAGCTGTGATCCAGGAACCCATAATAGAAATCCATTCACCATATATTGCACCTCAACATCTAAGTGAAAAGGCATCTTGCACGATAGACCAGAAATATATTCCATAGTTGTAGGAAGACAGAAACAAGGTCCAACATTGGGGGCAATGTGCTGCTTTATTGGACCATGAAGCAGAGGAATGAAACAAAGAAACCGAGGGCTTGTGGTCAGCGATGAGGTGGAACTCAGACGAACACAAGAACACATGTAAAGTTTTGAAGTCACAGACAATAGTGAGCACCTCTTTTTCAACTTGTGAGCACTTTTGATGCATAAGGTATTGGATATTTGGTACCATCCTCATATTGATGTGTGAGAATGACCCTGAGCCCATACTGAGAGGTGTCCATGGCCAAAACCAGGTGATGGTCAGGATGGAAATTAGCCAGACAAGGAGCAGAAGGCAGTTTAGATTTCAAAAGCATGAATGCATGCTTGTGGGCTGGTGTCCACTGAAAACTAATGTCCTTGTGGAGCAGCTCATTGAGGGGCTGGGCCAATGCAGCTGCACCTGGAATAAATTTGTGATAGTAAGCAATTTTACCTAAAAATGCTCAGAGTTCTTTGACATTTGGAGGGCAAGGCAGAGCTTTGACATCATCCCAAGAGTTGAGATAGATGATGCACTATGGAACAGACATTGTCAATTGTTTCAAAAATGCTGAAAAACCACCAGGGTGTGAGCCACACCAAACAGAAGGTGGTGATATTGGTACAAACTGAAGGGTGTGGTAATCACAAGTAGTAGTTTAGATTCCTCATCCAACAAAATGTTTAAATAGACTTCACACAAACCACTTTTGGAGAAAAACTGCACCCTGGTGAGTTTAGCCAATAACCTGTCCAAACACAGCAAAGGTTAGGTGTCAGCAATAGATTGAGAGTTAACAGAAACTTCAAAGTCACTGCAATGATGAAGCTGGCCAGAAAATTTTTAACAATCATGATGGTGAACACCACTTACTCAATATAATAGTTTTTATGACCCCCAACAATGCCAGCTTGTACAATTCCAATATCACTTAGTCACAAAAAGCCACTGGAATATGGTACGCACAAAAAAAGTGTGGCAGCACCATAGATTTCAGTGTAATGTGGGCTCCAAAATTGGTTGGACAATCTAACCCATCCGAGAAAATAGACAACAACCTAGAGTACAGAGAATCTAACTGCTGGTAAGGGACCTGGTTGGAAACAAAGTGCACTATACCTGCAAGAGAAAAAAATCAAAAGCACTGAAAGCATCCAGACTGAAGATTAGATTATATTAGATTTACTTTCATTCCAATTGATTTGTAGTGAGGAGGTCCTCCAGGATGTAGAACATGTCAGAAAAACGATAATACATGACAATATATATTTTTAATGAAAAATTTCATTAAGGAATAAATGTATTGGGAAGCAATAGCTGGTATCCCTAGTTCCCTAAACAGGCTTTTGCAGGATGTTCTTGTGTTCATACCACATATAACTCTTACTGCACATTTTTGTGCTCAGAAAACTTTAGCTTGGCTAGATGAATTGCCCCAAAAAATAATCCCATATGACATTATGGAATGTAAGTAAGCATAGTATGCGAGCTTTTTCATTTTTATATCCTCTATGTCTGACACAATTTGCTTTGCAAATAGAGATATGTTAAGACGCTTCAGCAGTTCTGCAGTGTGCTCCTCCCAGTTGAATTTATTATCAAGCTGTAATCCCAAGCATTTAACACATTCCACTTCTTCTATCTGCTTGTCATCGTATGTTAGGCATATACTTGTGGGACACCCCTTACAAATTCTGAACTGCATGTAGTGTGTTTTTTCAAAGTTTAGTGACAAAGAATTGGCTAGGAACCAGTGATTAATGTCCACAAATATTTTACTAGCCGATCTTTCTAGACTACATTTGATTTGCTATTTATTGCAATGTTTGTATCATTGGCAAACAAAACGAACTTGGCATCTGGTAATGTACTGATGAAAGGTCATTGATATACACAAGAAAAAGTAAGGGCCCTAAAATGGAACCTTGCGGGACCTCACATGTAATTAGTTCCCAGTTGGATGATGACTGATAGCTTAATACATGTCTCTTTCCTAATAACACCCTTTGTTTCCTACCAGAGATATAAGATTTGAACCATTTTGCAGAATTTCCTATTACACAATAATATTCTAATTTACTTAAAAGGATATTGTCATTTACGCAGTCAAATGCCTTTGACAGATCACAAAATATACCAGTTGCCTGCAATCTTTAGTCTAATGAATTAAGCACATTTTCACTGTAAGTGTAGATAGCCTTCTCAATATCAGAACCCTTTAGAAATCCGAACTGTGACTTTGACAGTATGTTATTTGAGATAAGATGGTTATAAAGCTGATTGTACATTACGTTTTCTAAAATTTTTGAGAGTTCTGGCGAAAGTGAAATTGGACAGAAATTTGATGCTATTTCTTTATCTCCCTTCTTAAACAGTGGCTTAACTTCAGCATATTTCAACCATTCAGGAAATATTCCACTGATAAACAAATGGTTACACAGATAGCTTAATATGTTACTTAACTCAGAATCACATTCTTTAATTAACTTTGTTGATATTTCATCATACCCATTAGATGTTTCTGGTTTTAAAGATTTTATGGTGGACATTATTTCTGCTGGGGTAGTTAGGGTCAAATTCATATTATGGAAGTTACTTGAAATGTCTGGTCTGAGGTATTCCATAGCAGCATCTACAGAACCTGACAAGCCCATCTTTTCAGTAACAGTTACAAAATGTTTGTTAAAAAGTTCTGCAACACTACACACATCTGTAACCAATGAATCATTTACGCTGAATGCTATTTGTCCCTCTTCATGTCTGGTTCTACTGATCTCCTCCTTCACTATATCCCATATTGTCTTTATTTTGTTATCCGATATGACTATCTTTTCCTTGTAATATTTTTGCTTTGATGTCTGTATTACAGTTAATATTTTGCAGTAATGTGCTATAGCATCAACACCAGAACTGTTTCGGATTGACAGTTAGTTTTCTTTTTGTTTTACAAGATACTTCTATTCCTTGAGTAATCCATGGCTTCTTTGTAGACTTTGCTCTAACCTTGGTTAATTTTGGGGGAACACAGTGTTCAAATAAAGTAAGCACTTTATTGGCAAAAGTGTTATATTTTTCATCCATGCCATGAGCGCTGCAAACATCAGTCCAGTGAATGTCTCTGATGAGTGTCCTAAAATAATCAATTTTTGGCTTATTGATTACCCTCTTGAGCTCAGATTTAACAGATTTTATATCCTGTTCAGTATTAACATTTAACAGAAGGAACTGCATGTCATGGTCTGAGAGGCCATTGACTATTGGTTTTGTAACATAATTTTGTTCATTGGACTTCTCTATAAAGATATTATCAATGGCTGTTTGTAGCAATTGGCTACCCTAGTGGGGAACTTTACAGTGGGAATTAAGTTGAATGATAGTGTTACTAACTCAAATAAGTTCTTATTGGGAGAGTCTTTCAAGAAATCTACACTGAAATCATCAGCAACCACTATTTCTTTGTTTTTGGTTGCTAATGGGCCAGTACAACTTCAAGGTGGTTTATGAACAGATTGAAGTTACCTGCAGGTGCTCGATATACACTTAATATTATGAAGGATTTTTTGTGAAACTCTACTTCTGTTGCACATGCTTCCATATGCTGATCTAGGCAAAATTTATGAATGTCTATGTTCTTAAATTTATGACAGTTCCCGATGAATGTGGCAACTCCTCCTTTCTCTATTTCTGCTCTACAAAAGTGAGACACTAACCTAAACCCTGTAACACTTAGAAGTTCTATACCAGTGGCCACATGATGTTCAGAGAGGCAGATTATGTCAGCTGGGTTTGAGGAGTCTAATTCATCAATGCAGATAATTAATTCATTAATTTTATTTCTCAGTCCTCGAATATTTTGATGCAATAAAGATAGCCAACATTTCACATTGACTGAGTTAAAATTGACTGCTGACTGTTGAAAATTCTTAACCTATAGCTGTTTATGCCGATGTAATAAGCTAGAATTATGTTTTCTGGTTTCTTTCTCAAATTGAAGGTTTATCTCAGTCCTAACCTCTCTTAAAATTTGGTTTCTTTCTGTCCTCCCTACCCTAAAAAAGGGTCTTTTCTGAACCCTATAACCACTGGTATTTTATCACTCACATGACAGTGCCTCCCCCCCCCCCCCCCCCCCTTTAACTTTCCTGCTATTTTCCCAGCCAGTTTACCCTTCCCTTTCCTGTTGACGTGAAGCCCATGCTTAGTATAATCCCACCTATTGAGAGAATCAACAGGAACCACACCAACGTGTGACCCTGCACCCGACATACGCAGCCGTTACAACCCCAAATTAACTCTCTTGACAGAAGAGTTCAAATGAGGTTGCTCACGGCACTCAAGAACAGGTACAAACTCAACACTAGTATGTTTCAATGCTGATGCAATCTTTGCCAGGTCACACTTTATACTGTACCCAGGATCTCTGTCAATACTATTACCTGCCCCACCCACTATAACCATGGTGTCTTCCTTAGTGAAATCTCTGCAAAATGATCCTAAATCCTCTGTCACCTGCTCCAGACCAGTATTAGGTTTAAAAAAAATTGGTGACCTGGTATTCTGATCCTAGTTCACCCTGCAAAAGTTGGCCAACACCTCTTCCATGGGAACTACCTAACAATACTTTCTTTCTCTTGACTGATTTCCCTACATTCTTACTTTTCAATTTGCTGCTGAAAGTTTGTTGTGCCCTGTCTACACCTGCAACTGCTTGAGGTTCACCAGCTTCTAACTGAAGCAACAGGTCTATTTTCCACATTCACCACGAGGCTATCAGACAAAGCTCTAGGCCTGTTCCTCCTGTTGCCTTTACCCTTCTCCCTCCTTAATCTGCCAAAATCTCCCCTGGCCTTGTCTAACTCAGCCTGAAGGGCAGCAATTTTCCCCTCCTGTTCTAGTATCTTCCTATCTCTACTACATATCCTACAAAACCACTGATGAGTCTCATTTACTTCCTCTATTCCCACGCCGCTACAGTCACCCACATGGAAAAAACTACAGCACCCGTCACATCAAAGCCCCGACCTAACAATCCTACGGCAAGTCAAGCACTTTTCACTCATGATAAACGTAATAGTTTATTAATAATAAGTCAGTTAAATTACAGATAAACACGAAAATATGGTTCCACAAATTTGGCCTATACGCAACTGCGTGTAAACAAAAACAACAGTGCAAAGTTTCTGAAACAACAACTCAAACTTTACGCTACTTTCCAGAAATGTGAGTTAAATAATGAAGCGGTATGCTACAGTTAAATTGCTGGAGAGAGCAAAGAACAACTAAACAAAATTATATAGATTTGCTGCGGAAAAACGTAAACAGAAAACACGACTGTACGATCTTTTCGCGTTTTCTGCTATATTATGAAACCTTTAATGGTACACTTAAAAGGCACACTAATTCACCTATTTACCACATAATCAATACTAAACTATATGTTTTTATAATACAAAATAACTTATCTTTACGAGAACACCAAAACTTGTGCTAGTCGCCTGGTACAAATTATCAATGCCAGCATCATCCACCATGAAAAAAGTCAAGGAACGAAGAACAGATTTATATATAGCGGGAGCCGTAATTGCTCCAAAAATTGGAATATGCTTTTTGTAGCTCGCCAAACATCAAATAGGCAGAGGCAATGCCAGAGATCCCTGATCCACATAAGTTTATGAGTTATGAATTCAGTAAAGTCATGGCTGCATCCATGTCCCCTTGTAGTCCGAGCACATTGTCCGTCACTCTCAATTTGATAAACAGTTTGTTACAATTTATAGGCACTGGAGGCCACAGTTAATGTCTACATCCACATCCACAAGATGGGGCTGGGAGCAACAAAATGATGGTGTCACAGACCATAAAATCAGCATAGGAATCATGATGTGCTTCAGTAACAAACTGACATTTGTGACTGAGGCCATGGAGTTTGGCCACCCAAGCCAGTAGGACTGGTGGGGCTTTTATAACAATGATAGAACTCTACATGTACTCAATGACATGCATGCATTTATGGTGATAATTTGACAATAACTTACACATTCCATCAACATCTACATCTACATCTACGTGATTACTCTGCTATTCACAATTGAAGTGCCTGGCAGAGGTTTCAATGAACCACCTTCAAGCTGTCTCTCTACCGTTCCACTCCCGAACAGCAGATGGGAAAAACGAGCACTTAAATTTTTCTGTGTGAGCCCTGATTTCTCTTATTTTATCATGATGATCATTTCTCCCTATGTAGGTGGGAGACAACAGGATGTTTTCACAATCGGAGGAGAAAACTGGTGATTGAAATTTCATGAGAAGATCCTGTCGCAACGAAAAATGCCTTTGCTTTAATGATTGCCCCTCCAATTCACGTATCGTGTCTGTTACACCACCTCCCCTATTTCACAATAATACAAAACGAGCTGCCCTTCTTTGTACTTTTTCGATGTCATCCGTCAGTCTCACCTGATGTGGATCCCACACCACACAGCAATACTCCAGAATAGGGCAGACAAGCATGGTGTAAGTAGTCTCTTTAGTAGACCTGTTGCACCCTCTAAGTGTTCTGCCAATGAATCACAGTCTTTGGTTTGCTCTACCCACAATATTATCTATGTGATTGTTCCAATTTAGGTTACTTGTAATTGTAATCCCTACGTATTTAGTTGAATTTACAGCCTTCAGATTTGTGTGACTTACCACATAATCGAAATTTAGCTGATTTCTTTTAGTACTCATGTGAATAACTACACACTTTTCCTTATTCAGGGTCAACTACCACTTTTCGCACCATACAGATATCTTATCTACATCATTTTGCAAGTCATTTTGATCATCTGATGACTTTACAAGACGGTAAATGACAGCATCATCTGCAAACAATCTAAGGTGGCTACTCAGATTGTCTCGTATGTCGTTAATATAGATCAGGAACAATAGACGGCCTATAACACTTCCTTGGGGAACACCGGATAATACTTTTGTTTTACTCGATGACTTTCCATCTATTACTACGAACTGTGACCTTTCTGACAGGAAATCACAAATCCAGTCGCACAATTGGTTCCATACTCCGTAGGTACGCAGTTTGGTTAGAAGATGCTTGTGAGGAACGGTGTCAAAAGCCTTTTGGAAATCTAAAAATATGGAATCAATTTGACATTCCCCGTCAACAGCACTTATTACTTCAAGAGTATAAAGAGCTAGTTGTGTTTCAAAAGAACGATATTTTCTGAAACCGCGCTGACTGTGTGTCAATAAATCATTTTCTTGGAGGTACTTCATAATGTTCAAATACAGTACATGTTCCAAAACCCTACTGCAAATCGACGTTAGTGATATAGGCCTGTAATTCAGCGGATTACTCCTACTTCCCTTTCTGGGTATTGGTGTGACTTGAGCAATTTTCCAGTCTTTAGGTACGGATCTTACTGTGAGCGAGCGGTTGTATATAATTCCTAAATATGGAGCTATTTTATCAGCATACTCCGAGAGGAACCTGACTGGTATACAATCTGGACCAGAGGCCTTGCCCTTATTAAGTGATTTAAGCTGCTTTGTTACTCCGAGGATATCTACTTCTATGTTTCTCACCTAGGCAGTTGTTCTTGATTGGAATTCAGGAATATTTACTTCATCTTTGGTGAAGGAGTTGTGGAAAACCGTGTTTAATAACTCTGCTTTAATGGCACTGCCATGAGTGACTTCACCGTTGTTATCGTGCAGTGAAGGTACTGACTGTGTCCTGCCACTGGTGTGCTTTATGTATGACCACACTCTCTTTGGGTTTTCTGCCAGATTTTGAGACAGAATTTCATTGTGGAAATTATTAAAAGCATATCGCATTGAAGTACGCACCATATTTCGAACTTCTGTAAAACTTTGCTTTCTTTTAAATTTGGCATGCTTTTTTCGTTGCTTCTGCAACAACGATCTGACCCGTTTTGTGTACCATGGGGGATCAGTACCAAAGCATCATTGGTTCCTGTAATGGTGCTAACTGGCACAACAACTGGTAGATCCAAGCAAAAATTCAAGAAAGGAACAAAGCCTTACAGGTGTTTGCATCAGTGACACCAAACGCAAAGAAGTGTTACCAAAGCTGCCTCTCATAAGCCTCCCAGACTTCAGCTGAATCATCATGAGGAGGAAAGGGCAGTGGTTACATCAATGGAAGCCTACATATTAATGTGGCCAACAAGTTTGTGATAGCAACTGCAAGAGACTGCTGCTGCTCAAGGAGAGATTGGGGGCACTGTCTCCGTGGACAGAAGAAACAAAGGAACAACCAAATAGAATCAGCAAATGTGAGTGAACACTACACTCATCACCAGTTTTATCATACCGTAAAATACAAATGACAGTAGGGCCACAATGAACCAAGTTTATTCTTCTTCCACATAAAAGCAAACAATAGTTGAGAATGCACAGACAAACATAGAAATGATCCAAGAACTCTTACAAGGAGTTGCTGACAATAAGTATGAGCACAATGTGACAGTGAGTGCCTACTGCACTGTGCTTATAAAGAGAAGGGCTCTGGTAGACGGTGTGGCGGATGCCATGCCATGTGCACAAGTCATGTGGCCCAGTGCAGGTGGCCTCTAATGGCTGGCCTGTACAGATGCCATTGGTGGAATACTCAAAGTGTAGCCTGCCGGTGGACTGATGATGCAGCACACATCCAACTACTAGGTACAGGTTTATAGCAAAAGTAATACTTGGAAAATGCCTGTTAATATCTGCTGACACACAATCTGCTAATTTGGACCTATACTGTAACAGCTGTACTTCAAAATAAAACAGACAGACAAGAAATCAAACCTTCTCTCCAAAAGATTTGCGATATTCCCAAAATTATCATTAACTGAAAGGGAAAAAAATTGGACTTTATCGAGTAAATAAATAAACTGGCTTTATAAGTACCTAGATACAGTACTATGGGTCATTTGTGAGTTGTGGATGAAATTACAAAAAGAAGAAATTAGTTTGAGTTATCACTTTGTCTAAGATTAATAGATTATGCTAAAGGCTATGCCACATTGGATACACTGTTCTCACTTGATCACTTAAGTTAAGCAACGTTGAACCCTTAGTCATTGGAAGGGCGACCATTTGTGAACACTGGGTATCATCGGCTGAAGGACACAGAAGTCACCAAAAGTGGCATCCAAATGGCAGACTTGCACCAGGTCATTGAGCAATGTGACATTAACAGATTCTGAGAAAACTTTTGACTCAGTTTCAGCCAAACCTGTACTGAAGTTCAAAAGAAAAAAGATAATTATACTGAAGAAATATAAACATTAATGCTTCAGCTTCCATTAGACTTCATCAGGACAGTGAGAATCTCAGAACTGAAAGATGAGTTGCACAAAGAGATCCTACAACATCAATGTTTACCAATAGTACAAAGTAACTTCAGCAGTGGATAGAGGAACTTAACACAGTAAGTTTAAAGCAGACTTAAAAAATAATACTTTAACAAGACTAAAGTAATCAAAAAGTAACATACATCAAATGAAAAGTAGAAATAAACAATGAACTTCGTGCATTCATTATCAAAGACAGTGACAACTGTGTTACAAAAACCTACAAAACAAACCATACAAGAAGACGACCACAATAAAACCCAGGAAAGCAATTTACTATTTCTATTCTGGAGAGAAAGAGTTCAGGGTGAGTGGTAGGTGCCTGCAGCAACAATTAAGTTGTCAACAAAACTGTTATATGGTGGCAATCAGTAAACTGAGGCAATTCTATAGCAAGTTTTATTTTCATCATTAATTGAAGTATTTGTTATCTTTTCTCTATGACAATACAGAACTCTTTAAGCATTTGTTCCCATATCAGAAAAATAAGTGAGTCCAGCTTACCACCAAAAGGTAGGATATAACCAACTTTCTGACTAAGCATCAAATATGCTTCTGAAAATCTGTTTTGTGAGCGAATCTAAAGCTGCATATAATACAGAAATATTCCCATTTTACCTCAGCATCTTCTTCATAAAAGTGGTACTTGTATCCATTTTGTATCATGAGAATCATTCCAGGATGTTGTTGCTTCAGACCAAGCACTTGTTTCTCCAGGGCTGTAAGCCCATTTTTCTTCGATTTCTGTGCCTGAATCTCTGATCTGTAAAGAAAGTAAACTTACAGATCTAGAGTACAAAAGATTTGTGAAACTACAAATGAATAAACAACAATATTGCAATGTCTGTGGATCATTTTGACAGATATTTTATCATGCAAGTTACATTAATATTGACAGCTATCAAAGGTCATTATAGATAAGAACAATTCAAATATAAACTGCCACCCATTAGACATAACAAAGGTGGGTGACTACCAGACAGGATCATTCTGACAAATACACACTAAAATTAACAGTCACTAGCATTTGAAAATTGGGATTTCATGATCTTACAGGAGAGTGACAAAAAGAGTGAAAAAATCCCTGTAGAAGGAGTAGGTAGAGGAGTCACCTTTGGGGCCAAGGTCTTGATTTAATTAACAAGAAAGTGGGAAAGTTGATTCCTTTAATTTTATCCCTCTTTCTTCTGCCAGGAAAAGATTCACTGTTATCTGAAATCTAACAAATCTGTCAGCTTTTGCATACATCAGTCAGACTTCACAAGGTATGGATTTATTTTTAATCTTCCCTCGCTCATGCTGAGGAAGAAAAGTCCTGCAATGTAACAAAAAGAGAACCGAAACGCGTATTTTCACTATTTGCATCAGCACTTCACACCTTCAAGAAAATGAATGACAATATTCATCAACATTTGTCTTTATCTGGGATGAGCCTTCATTATTTCATTTTTTCATTTATTTATTTATTTATTTATTGCATAAACTGTCATAACTGGATGAGACAGAGATGAGTCTTTCAAGGAATTGTGCTGTTTACTAGAATCTTACTACAGTCAGAAGAATCATGTGTTATTTGCAACTCTGCAGTTATCTGAGCAGCCATTCATAATCTGGATTGAAGTTATTTGTGGCATCTGTCAGAAATACACATTCACATGTGACAACCCAAAATGCCTTAAGTCGAGGATATGCGACCTTTTAGCTTACCTGGGCCACATTGGAAGAAGATGAGAATTTCTGGGCCACACATAATTTACTTAATACTAATAATAACTGCTGAGCTAAAAAAATCAGTAAGAGACACACATTTAACATATTTAGGTTACATATAACTTATTAATGTATGTTTATTTATTCTAAAAAAGCAAGATGGAATTAATTTGACATTTTATATATGAGATTTCATTTATTATTTTAAATATATGTTTAGTTTCAAAGTTGCAACTGATGTAGGCGTAAGATAACAAACAAGCACGTCTGACAAGTTGGGTGGTTACAAGAACAAGACTCTTGGGGGTTCAAGTATAGCACAGACTGCAATGTTAAGAACGGGTTAGACCAATGAGAGAAAAGCATTATGTGGAGGGAGTTCCAGATTGAAAATATTCAATTTATCATAACTTTACATAAACAGAATTTTATGGAATTTTTTTATTTTATTTTTTTTATTTTTTATTTATTTATTTATTTATTTTTTTTTACTGATTGTGTAATAGGTGTTAATTCTTGGGCCATACGGATACTTGCCTCGGCTGCATGTGGCCCACGGGCTGGGTGTTGGACACCACTGACTTAAGTCTTACACTGTTTTGCCCATTCAAAGCTGTTGATAAATTTTGCTCCAAATAATCTTATCTGTCTGGAACCTCTACAGATCTTACCTTGCAAGAAGCATCAGCCATAGTACAAGCTTTTGACGTAATGTAAGCTGCCATCCGTCATATTCAGAACACCACTAACATGGCAAACTTAGCAATGATGACAAAGCGTCTCAGACACAGTGTTGTTACCACAAGTCAGCATTTCAACTGACACCAGGCCATCTGACACACCAACAAATCCTCTCCCTCTATCAGTATTTAGGGACAGCACGATTGTAACAATTATCTTTCAGGTTAGTAGGTTGTTGCAATCAACATATTCAATTAAGAAGAATGGTCATCATAGATGTCACTTATAAGTTGATATCCCAGCATCTCAGTATATGGTTTAGACACTGTCAAAGGATTTGAGTTCCCCATTACATATTAGTTCTGTCGTGTTTTGAAATGAATTTTTTTCCAATCTTTGGACACATTGCAAAATTAATTTTACTTCCTGTTCATATTAGGATTTGGACATGTAACCAATTATACAGTACTCATCACACTGAATCTATAAACTTTTCCTCATTATTTTTGTCCAAAGGCCAGACCACTCATCCTAAGGTGAAAACTGTGCCTGATAAACTAAAAGAGCAATAAATCTCAGAATCATAATCATTTAGTAAATGAGCAGTACAATTTGTATCAAGAAACCCAACAAGAAGCCTCAATGGGGCCACAACTAATGTTCCATCAGTAATCAACTTTCATCTCTTCCATGATCCAAAGAACTCATCTTGAATTCACCAACTGTGAGTATTTCTCAAAAATCTCTCTTCCAGATGCCGACATACAAATTCCTTTGGATGATTAATCACAGAAATTAATCACAACAAACAACCAGTTTGGAGTTTACCTCTACAAATGGTTTACATTTCAGGACGATTAGTGAACTGGCATTGTTTCAGTGCTATCTAGAGCAGGTCATTTGCTCACTATCATCATGTGTAAACTACCCAGATGATATCGCTGCAACGGGCACAAAGCCACAAAAGCTCCTAACAAATGTACATATCCTGTTTCAAAACTGCATGCATCCACTTTACACTGCAACCTCAAAAATAGCAAAAATGCAAACATACATATCCACCAAACCAGCTATCAGTCTAAGGATTGGCCACTTAGAGGCCTATTAGCCCAAGAAGATTAGCCAGTTATTGCCATTATTTAAAGTGTTACCGACACATGTGTAATCAATATATCTTCAAGAGTAATACATACTAAAAAAGTACCAAGACTCAAGCTTTAATTTACATATTAACTTTAGTTCTTTGATACACTATAAATTTTAAAATAATGATTACAGAAAATATAACTATCCTTCCAAAAAAAAATTGTGAGGTTAGTTACTAAGCAATTTCTTCCTCTTGAGCTTCCAAAATTCCTTGTTCACTCAACAAACATGACATATTAGTAGCAGAATTACAGCAAACTGCAAAACTTAATGAGTCAGCCATCACAACAGCAGTTGAGGAAATTGCGGCCCGCGCTATACTCAGGTGTGATCTTTTGAACAGTGATGTGGTCTGAGCTATGTTCGGGTTCAGTCTCCAAAGTATTAAGAAAGAAGGGGGTTCAGACTGTGGCATTTGACAAGGCAAATTATGTGCATCTCTGGGCAACACCTTGTCTAGACACCTTCACACACAGCCAGATGGTAGCCACCAACAAGTGGCCACAGAGCATCAGTGAAAGTTTACCACTGAAAAACCTCAATAGCAAGTGTGGTAAACCTAGAGTTATCATTACTTTTCACGATCTGCCTCATTCCAAATTTGTACTCTGCATCAGTTGCATGAGCAACTTGTCGCACCAGCACCCCAAAAAAGTTACACCATGTGCTGAGTTAAGGCTTACTAGCTGTGGATGTGGGGACCGACAGCAGAGGCTCCACAGATGGCCTCCAGAATGAGTCTACAATGCTAGCTGCACATACTGACTCAAAACTGGTGCCACCAAGACCATTGACATCTATGCTGGTCTACATATAGGACAACACAAGTCTCCCATTCTCAGTCTATGCCCTGCGGTCATTTCTTAAATATCGTCAGCCATCAAGATTTGGGCATTGTTATGCTAATGCCTACGTGTCACCTCTGGACAGTTTCATGTTATTGTATGGTGTGCAATCGTTGTTGTTGTTGTGGTCTTCAGTCCTGAGACTGGTTTAAAGCAGCTCTCCATGCTACTTTATCCTGTGCAAGCTTCTTCATCTCCCAGTACCTACCGCAACCTACATCCTTCTGAATCTGCCTAGTGTATTCATCTCTTGGTCTCCCTCTACGATTTTTACCCTCCACGCTGCCCTCCAATACTAAATTGGTGATCCCTTGATGCCTCAGAACATTTCCTACCAACCGATCCCTTCTTCTAGTCAAGTTGTGCCACAAACTTCTCTTCTCCCCAATCCTATTCAATACTTCCTCATTAGTTATGTGATCTACCCATCTAATCTTCAGCATTCTTCTGTAGCACCACACTTCAAAAGCTTCTATTCTCTTCTTGTCCAAACTATTTATCATCCATGTTTCACTTCCATACATGACTACACTCCATACAAATACTTTCAGAAATTTCCTGACACTTAAATCTATACTCGATGTTAACAAATTTCTCTTCTTCAGAAACGCTTTCCTTGCCATTGCCAGTCTACATTTTATATCCTCTCTACTTCGACCATCGTCAGTTATTTTGCTCCCCAAATAGCAAAACTCCTTTACTACTTTAAGTGTCTCATTTCCTAATCTAATTCCCTCAGCATCACTCGACTTAATTCGACTACATTCCATTATCCTCGTTTTGCTTTTGTTGATGTTCATCTTATACCCTCCTTTCAAGACACTATCCATTCCATTCAACTGGGTGCATCAAATACACTAATTGAAAAATCAGGGTTCATTTATGTTGTGTGCCACAAACTGGCAACTGGCAACTGCAGACTTAGCTTGAGTGTTTTCCATCACTTAAACCTAGGCACTTGGCTGACATTTTAGGATGGTCCAATGAACAGCAGACTATGTATGTGTTAAATGGTCACCGGCACTTCTTTCTCTCCAGGCACTATGGGTGAACCATATCTTGTCCCTGTTATGCAACAGCTGATGGTTCAATAAGTAGAAAGCCAAAAGTGTATGGAGAACCTCCTGGCCAGAGTACTGCAGCAGCCAACGGTCAATCCTCCACCATTTCTGCTGTACGAGGAAACGTTGGAAGACTGGGACTCGTATAAAAAATGGTTGTGATAGCACTTTACAGCATTTGAGGTAAAAGGTGAAGATACTGCTAAATCCCTTTCCTTATTATGGATTCACCACAAACTTATTGGTTGTTTTGCAAACTGCTTCCTCCAATGGAGCCCAGTAAACTGACTTTGAACTAAATTTGTTCTTTATCAAGGGTTCACAACCAAAAACATTGTCATGTGATTTCTGCTCACCTCCAGTTTCACCAACGTCTCAAGCAGCTGAGTCAGTCATATTGAGCTTCGATGGCTAAACTCTAGGGGTTAAGTCACCGATGAAAGATATTTACGACTACTGCCAAAGAATCTCATGCAGAAGGCATAACCAGTGACGCGATCATCGGCACAGCACCCAACGAAGAGTTTCAGTTAAAAGCTTCACAGACTGATGACCATTCTTTAGACAAGGTGTTGCATTTAGCACAGGAACCAGGCATGTTACAGATTCAGCAGTAGTGGTGATGTCGGGGCAGTACACAAACAACAGCACTTGCATCCCGCCATACGTAAACAGTGGGTCCCATGCCACATCAGGGTGTGGTAGCCTTACCCATCCTGCCCGGACTGTTTTCAGAAGCATGGTAGAGACAACTGTACATTCCTGTGAGCAGACTGCACTGAATGCACACAACAGAGACACCTCACATCTTTTTGTCAGGCAGCCATTCCCATTTTCTGATCACCGAGATCAAATGAATGTTAATATTGTGTGTTCCACACCATCCATGTAGGGAGGTCCCATGATAAACCCCTCATTTCACTGTGTGTGGCTGGCTGGTTAGTCAACTTTCAAGTTGATACAGGTGCTACTGCAGGTCTAATCAACTTTAAAACCTATTTACAACTAGGAGTGTCCACACTAACTCCAGCACTTTGACAGTTGATTAATTATAACAGACAATGCATTCCACTGAAAGGGGAGTTTACTACGAAAACCATTTACAAAAATATGACCAGAGACATAGTGTCAACAGTGCTGATACTAAGGAGCTCTTTGGTTTTGATACATTTATGCCTTCTGGATTTCCCATTAATGAGACAGACAATCTAGTCTCCAAGAATATTTCTTATCAACAACTGGATGCCCTCTGTACTGCCTGCCCTGCATTCCCCAACATTTTACTTCTGGTCTGGCTAAAGCAAAGAATTTCTAAGCTCATATTTTGTTGACACCTACGGAACAGCCTTGATTTTTTTCATCCTGGCTGGATCCACTCACACTCAGTGGCCATGTTAAGGACGAACTAGACAGGTTGCAGGAGTTGGATGTGATAGAACCTATATCATCAAGTCAGTGGGCTACGACCCCAGTTACCACCAGGAAACAGTCCAGCAAACTCAGACTTTGCAGGGATGTCAAGGTCATGGTGATGTGGATATGTTACCCATTCCAAAGCCTGAAGAACTGTACATGAAGCTGGCAGGTGGACACTTCTTCTCCAAAACTGACCTCACTGAGACATACTTACAGCTCCCATTAGCCAAATGTCCACAGAAGATATTGGTGATTAACACACTGTATGGTTTAAATAAATTATAAGCGCTTGGCTTTTAGGGTCTCCAGTGCCCTGGCAATTTTCCAGGTTGCATTAACTATTTGGATGACATTGTCATCATGGGAAGTTCCATCGAGCAGCATTTAGTAAACCTGAAGTCACAGTTTTTCAGTCTGCAGGGGGCAGAACTCAAGTGAAATCTCAGCAAATGTAATTTTTTTCAGCCTTCAGTGGAATATTTAGGCTACATCCTTTCTCACAGAGGTATAATAAAAATTCAGAAACACATTGAAGCAATTGTATCCATGTCTCGGCCAGCTAAAAAGCAACTCCAGGTCTTTCTGGAAAAAATTGCATATCACAGAAAATTCATTCCAACAGCATCTCAGATAGCTTATCCATTCATCACTTGTGTATGAAAGGAGAGGTTTTCACATGGTAAGCCATGTGTGCAAAGGTGTTCAGAGAGCTTACACAGAGTCTGCTCTCAGCCCTTCATTTAGTGACTTTCCAACTGTGGAAGCAAATAGTGGTCCCAACGAGTGTATCAGACCAAGGTATAGGGACTGTCTTTGCTCATTGGGAGGGTGATGGTTTAGAGCACCCCTTCACTTATGTTTCAAATCCTGCACCTCTGCACAAATGAAATACTCCCATATTGAAAAAGAAGCTATATTTGCTTTGAAGAAATTTCATGTCTTTCTTTATGGACCACAAGCCGTTAATCTCACTGTTCACATAACAGCTCATGTCCCAGATTGTATTGCTCATCAGACCCAGGGCTGGGTATTGTTCTTCCCAAGATATACCTATGAAATCCTTTATAGAAGTACATCTCAGGATGCAAATGTGGACGCTCTTTCATGCCAACACCTAGGGCCAACTACAAGTTTGATCTCAAGGAAATTCTTTGTTTCTGCCTGTATGTTGAGGTTCAACAAGCCGTGGGCCATTTTCCCATTAAAGGAGCCTGCATTGCCACTGCCAAAGAGGCGGACACCATTCTCACACAAGTTCACACCTTCATCTTGAGGAGATGGCCAGAGAAATTGGCCAGGCAATGGTATACTAATCTTTGGCATTACTATGGCCTGTGGCACCATTTGCTTCAAGTCAACAGTGTGATCCTTTTAACCACAGATCACACTGCATACCATGTACTGATTCTACCAACATAGCCTACAGTTGCTGCATCAGGGGCATTAGGGCACTTCCAGGACCAAACTACTCACTCACTGCCATGCTTACAGGACAATCATCAACTGGGAAATAGAGAGCCTAGTCCATCAATGCAACAAATATGTGGAACAGTAGGCAGCCCAACATCAGGTTTTCTTCTCTTGGCCAGCACCGACCAAACCCTGGGAATGAGTGCACCTCAATTTTGCAGGCACATTCCTGAATACCATATGACTCATCATCATTGACACTTTTCCAGGTCCCCATACAATGTTAACTGCTCTACACCCAAAGATTTTTGCAAGAAAGGGCCTGCTGCAAGCATTAGTGGCTGACAACAGTCTGTAATTTCAGGAGGAAGTATGAGAATTTCTGTGCTAAGAATGGAGTGAAGCACTATGTCTCCTTTTCATCCCCAATCAAACAGAAAGGCAGAAAGGGTCGTTTGGACATTCAAACAGCAGATGAATATGTAGTCCACGATACTTCCGTGGAAGATGCTGTGACATTTTCATATCAGGCAAAACTGTTTAGCAAGAAGGGGCTGTGAAAGCTCTTTGATGGATGTCAGTCTCTTCCCTCTCACATTCTCTCCTCCCTGCACCCTGCACCCAGCACCCTGGTTCCTCTCCCCTCTCCAAAGTTCTGGCCTGGCATGTGTGTGTGGGCCCACGGGTTTAGCCAACAAGACTGGTGGTTCATGGTCACCATTCATCAGAAATGAGGATGTCAGGTTTTTATACTTGATTCCAAAGTCCGTACCATCACTTGACACCAGAACCAGCTCCATTAATGCAACTGCACCCCCCCCCCCCCAGTCTTTTTCTCTCCAATCCTTCCACTGCATCTCATTTTTACAACCTTCAGTGGAATAAGAACTCATCCTCCTTCAGCCCCCCCCCCCCCCCCTGTAATTCCATTCATAGTTGTTCCACACCATCACAGCCACAGGGGCAGGTCATGCCTCGCCACCAGCTTCCCCACCAGTGGACTGTCAACTGTTAACTATCATGTCGCCTTCAAGACTTGGATGTTGTTATGCTACTGACTTTGTATTGTCTCCAGCCAGTTTCATGTTATTGTACTCATATGTTGTGTCACCATGTAATGTATCAAATAAACAAATTCAAAAATCTGCGTTCATTTGAGCATAGCAAGGAGCACCCAACTGCTTATGTGTTAAAGATGTTTACAATATCAGAACATAATTACTCACAAACTGAATAGGAGGTACTCATCATCAGCTACAATGTCATGAAGTTTCACACACACTTTCACAGTGCACACTGGGAATTTGGTAATTTTCAATCCATGAAACAATATATCATAAAATTCACTACAAGTCTACGTTCAAGCACATAAAAACCAAAGCCTCATCACATATGTTTGGTCCCATCCAAGCTGAACACTATCAGTGATCAGTTCCTGCAGTGAGATGCAAACCCATATCACCACTGCCATTGAGAGGAAACTGTTGTGACATTGGACCAGCCTTTTCAACTCTGCAACAGATACTGCAAAAAACATCATGGCCTTATGTCATATCAAGGGCACAGCCAGCATACGAAGCTATTGGCTGTGATTCCTCTTTATAGGTTGACCACAAAATCACAGAGCCCCAAGCTGATGGCCAACAATAACAGTGAGCCAAGACAGAAAGAAGATCAGCTTCGGTCTTAATATCAACTGAATCTTACTGCAGATCTAGATTTCAGTTGGCAGCATAGCTATCATCAATGCATTAGTGATAGTCACGAAACTCAGCATATTTGTAACGATACATATTACACTATAACTTCAGCAAGTACAAGCATCAGCAGAAGTACTTGTACATGTCAACATTATAGTGTAGTGTGTATTATTATAACTATCAAGAGTCTAAATGGCTGCATATAATGCACTGATGATAGCTGCACCGTTAGCTGTTACCAGAGGGCTGTCCATGAATGGCCAGAGGGAAATTCCAGTACTGCTGACAGACATTTTACAAATAAAAACACTACTCCAAAAATGTAGAAATAGCTTTCAGAAATATTACTTCCTTTCTCATGAAAGAAAAGGTAGAGATTGGGAAAGGTTATAAATGAGCAGTATATCACTCATACCTCAGGATGAGAGGGATCCACCTGTAGTTAGGTCTGCAGTGTTACCACCTATACAGGATGAGCAAAACCAAATATTATATTACCTAATACATTGGTATGAGCAATGTGTGACCTACAGCTTTATTAGTATAGCTTGCTTCAAGTCAATAGGGGGTGATCATGCACTGTCACTTTTAAAACCAACTCTTAAACAAGCGCATATTAATCAAATCTTTTAATGGCAGAAAGACTAGTTAGTAAAAATAATAAATAAAATAAATGAATTGTGGACAAACGGTTAAAAATCCCATAGGATAGTAAAGTGGGCTAAACCAAATTGTTTAAAGTTCAAACCAAATGTTTATTCAAGAAATATGCACTCAAATATATAAATGGTGACTTTACATGGATTTGCAAAAATAGATGAATCAGTTGTAATAACAACTACTGGAGCAATGCAAGCTGTAGTCATGTAGTGCAAGCAGAGGCTATCAGCACAGTGGCATACACAAAATAAGGTTCATACAGCAGCAAATTAACTCTCGAAAATCAATAGCGAAATCTTGAAGTTCATCAGCACAAAAATCTCACAAAAGTCACTATGGAAGCTAAAGTTCATTAATCATCATATCTGTCACAACAAATATCTAACAAATTTGTCACATTATTATCAATAATAAATACAGCGAAATATTATGGTTCATAGCTGCCTTAAACTGCTTAAGAAGTGTTAAAGTTTGCATGGTCACTCAAAACAATCTCTGAAAACCACACAAATATTTCTAAGTCTTGACAGAAATCAAAGTTCAGATCTTGCTCTCGCTAAATTATTCGAAGCCCTGAGAACAAATCATGTATTAAGCTTATGACCACAAGAAATATTTTAAGTGCAAAGAACAGTAACTCCAGACCCACTGCTCTCTGGTGACCAATACTATTCTTCAATCTACCACAACACTGTGTGCACATATGCATACCCCTTTAAGCTTTCCCACCCCTGCTAGCTGCCCCGCTGTAGCCGTCTAGCCACACTGTCAAATATACTTGTCACTGCCTTTCATCTCGCAAGCCAGTCACTCATAATGTCACCAACCCCCGCTTCATACTGCACCTACTTCTCAATTCCAACATGAATTAGCACCAGATACCGTCATTATAATACCGCATGTTGCAGATATAGCTATTTGTGCCAAAACTTGTGTAATTCATTTTGTGGAGAATGAGCCCCACATGTACTACTTGGAAACATGCATAAATATAGACATAAACATAAATAACACTTCTAAAATGACAAACAAACTAAACAGATCTTTAAAACCAAAGGGTTCCTTTCTGGGTTCGTTAAAAAAGAATTATTTTGGAATTAGATGCGTGACCATGTTAGGCTTTGTAATCACTGCACACAATTTCACTGTAATTAAAATCACTGTTAATCACTGTCACTTCTGATCACTGCTGTTTTTCTGTGATTGCATCTGATGAATTCAACAAACCTCTTGTATCAAGGCATCATTGGTATTACTGTAGCTACTCTTCCACTCATCTCAATGTACAGCCAGCAGCGCTCTGTGCAACACGTCACCAGCTAAAGTATATTCTATCAGATATAAAAATACATTAACCCGATGAGTAATTGTTTGGTTAATTGGATGCTGAGACTGCCCAGTGATTGGGCTATTGAAGTCCCTCCCAGTTTCACTGTGTCCATTGCAGTTAGTTCTCATCTGAGATTCACTAAGGCAACAAGATAAATTCATAGAAATAAATTCAAAAGGACTATATACGCCCATGACATCCCATAAGTACTTTAATGTGTTCCATCTGAATTCTGACACAACTGATCTTCATCCCACAAGTTATCCATGCGGTGGCATATATTTACATTAATTAAACAAACAAATTAATTCCTTGAACTTCCTGGCAGATTAAAACTGTGTGCTGGCCCGAGACTCAAACTCAGGACCTTTGCCTTTCGCGGGCAAGTGCTCTACCGACTGAGATACCCGAGCACGACTCACGCCCCATCCTCACAGCTTTAATTCAGCCAGCACCTCGTCATCTACCTTCCAAAATTCACAGAAGCTCTCCTAGGAATCTTGAAGAACTAACAAGGTTCGCAGGAGAGCTTCTGTGAATTTTGGAAGGTAGGAGACGAGGTGCTGGCGGAATTAAAGCTGTGAGGATGGGGTGTGAGTTGTGCTTGGGTAGCTCAGTCGGTAGAGCACTTGCCCGCGAAAGGTAAAGGTCCCGAGTTCGAGTCTCGACCCGGTACACAGTTTTAATCTGCCAGGAAGTTTCATATCAGTGCACACTCTGCTCTAGAGTGAAAATTTAATTCTAGAAATTAATTCCTGTTTTTCCAGATCAACAGACAACTACAAAAATGAACTACTCTAATCCCAGAGCCAGTCCTCACCATAATTCTGATTACAAAACACAAAACTTTTCCTCTGCGCACCATACTGCATGAAAATTAAATCAGTCATACATCCTTTAGCTAAAGACAGATTTATTCTGACAAACATTCTGAAAATTCCACACCACCTCTCATCCCCAAGCACCACACTTAACATCCTGGTGACATTTTCTTGCAGTAATCAACACAAGTGAGGCGACTTTAAGCTATAATCACTAATGAATTTTCAGTGGAAATGACATAATCTAATACATGGTTTTATAATGTAAATGGATAGATAAAAATCTATTCATCAAGCAGGGGAATGCACACACAAAAAGGTTTAACTTTTACAAGCTTTCTGAGCCAGTGGCTCCTTCTTCTGGCAAAGGAATTTAAGGTGGAGGAAGAGGGGCGATGGAAAAGGACTGGAGATGTTTAGGGAAAGGGGTACAACTCTGAAACGTCATCCAGAACCCCAGACGGGATGAGAAGGGAAGACTTCTTTCCTTCTCATCCTGTCCATAAGTCTACACTGACCCAGTGTTTTGGGTGACCTTCCTGAACTGTACCCCTTTCCCTAAAACTCTCCAGTCCTTTTCCATCACCCCTCTTCCTTCCCCTTCAGTCTTCTGGCTACGAAAGCTTGTAAAAGTTAAACCCTTTTGTGTGTGCATTCCCCTGCTGTTGCTTGGTGAGTAGATTTTTTATCTATCCATTTACATTATATTGTCAATGATTGATTATTTTTGTTAACGAATTATTTTAGTTGGTTTTGTTTCTTATTGTACTTATAATCTGCAATTGGCTTAATTTTTTCTGTTTGACAGTTAAATGAAGTGAACTTACATCCTAAAAATGTCATCTCTGCCCGTACAAATTCACATCATCTAAGCTTAAGAGTCATCACTCCTCTATGGAATGCTTTGAATGCCTCCTCCAACAGCTGACAATGTTCATACCCCATGTTGCTTGTGACCAATATGTAATCAACATATACAGTTAATTTCTTCATTAACTCAGACCTTCCCTATTGCCTCTTTACAAGCTTAACTATTGCACCATCACTCATACTTACAGTAAAAAGGTCTTTACATGTAGCCAACAAATCAACTGCATGGTATTTCCTTTCTTCACTGAATGGTTTTGTATGTAGCCCTTGACCCAAGCAATACCCTGCTAACACACTTCCTCATACTACTGCTACATTGCTTACACTTTCTCTTAAATTATTTATTTGCCCTTCAGTGCTCTCAGTTCTGGTTCTTATATGCCTGTTACAATGAGATATCCTTACATAGATTAATTTTAATGCAGCATTTATCTCCAATTCATACTTCTCCATTTCAGCTGTGTGCCTCAATTCACTGCCCAAAATTACTTTCTGCAGCCTCCATTTTGGCTACTAACCCGTCTCCTACTTTATCCACTCTGTTGCTAATTCCCTCTACCAACTTAACATTATTTTCCATTTTAAACAATGGAAAATCCACGATGGAATGTACCAGTATTATGAAAAGGAAAGTTACTACTCACCATATAGCGGAGATATTGAGTCGCAGATAGGCACAACAGAAAGAATGTCGCAGATAAAGCTTTCAGCCATTAAGGGGGCGTGTGTGTGTGTGTGTGTGTGTGTGTGTGTGTGTCGTCTGTTGTTGACGAAGGCCTTAATGCCCGAAAGCTACATTTGCGACGATGTTTTTGTTGTGCCTATCTGCGACACAGCATCTCCACTACATGGTGAGCAGCAACTTTCCTTTTCAAACTATTATTATTTTCTATTTTAGATTTAGTGTTTTTTCTGGAAACTACCAATTTAACATTATTTTCTATTTTAGATTTAGCTTTTGCTGCAAATCCACCTTCCAACTGATGAAATTTTTCACTCACTTCATTTATTTCATCCCCAAGTTTTGATACCACTTCCCCAAAGTTACAATCAAAGTCACAGTTTATTTCCCCAATTTTTGATTCTATAGTCCCATAACTTGACTTCACCTCCCAAAGTTTAGACTTCACCACCCCAAGTTCAGATTTCATTTCCCCCAATTTCAGATTTCATCTTCCCTGAGTCAGATTTTATTTTCAAAATAACTGTTATATCCAGTCATGATATTCATCAATAATCCAAATCAATTTCCTACTAATCACTCATTTTCTGCACTTATTTCTTTCCGTTGTGTTTTAGAGCTGCCTGCAACACCACCTACACCCTCAGATACAAAATCACTCAAAGGTTTGTTTATTTCATCAGCCATGGCCGATGATCAGAAAGATAGATTTGTACAATACAGCTGCTGCCTGTACTTAACATAAACCGGCCACCAGACACTGCCTGTGCTGCTCTGTGTCTAGTACAGTGCCATGCCGATGTCGACATCTGCTACTGCTTTGATACCTATGCCCATGACACGATACGTCGTTGCTCACAATGTGGACTGCCATCTGCTGAATAGATACGCTGCCCACTCTGCGTCGACCGCTGCCTGCTGCATGGACACTGCCCATTGTGATGAGACAAAAAAAAATGGTTCAAATGGCTCTGAGCACTATGGGACTTGACTTCTGAGGTCATCAGTCCCCTAGAACTTAGAATTACTGAAACCTAACCAACCTAAGGACATCACACACATCCATGCCCGAGGCAGGATTCGAACCTGCGACCATAGCGGTCGCGCGGTTCCAGACTGTAGCACCTAGAACCGCTCGGCCACTCCGGCCGGTGTGATGAGACACCACCCATTACAATGCAAGCCGTTGACTGCAACGTGAACTGCTGCTTGCCATGTGGAAAAACACTGTCCACTGCCTTGCCACAGTGTGAAGCCGACGGCTGCTACTTCTGCAATGCTGATGAAAAATATAACTGTCATCATTCATTGTTCTGTGAGGTGATCCTGCACCTCATGAACTACTCTGCTACACATGAAACAATGAATTGTCTGCACCCAAGTCCTTATGGATCGACAAGCACATGCTACTGCCTGTCGCCATTGCCTACTGTGCTACCGACATGATGAGTAGTTGCCATCTGCTGCCATACCACAATGCGATGGTGTCCACTGCCAATTTTACTAACATGTGGCCGGCCGAGGTGGCCGAGCAGTTCTAGGCGCTACAGTCTGGAACCGCGCGACCGCTACGATCGCAGGTTCGAATCCTGCCTTGGGCAAGGGTGTGTGTGATATCCTTAGGTTAGTTAGGTTTAAGTAGTTCTAAGTTCTAGGGGACTGATGACCTCAGAAGTTAAGTCCCATAGTGCTCAGAGCCATTTGAACCATTTTTTTGAACTAAGATGTGATCCCACACCTAACTTCTGTACTCAGCTGTACTGTTCATATCGTTGCTGTTCCTGCCGCTGCTGCTGCTGCTGCTGCTGCTGCTGCTGCCGCCACACTACACAAAACTCTAGAGCCCACATGCTAACCATCTTTTTGACTAGGTTTTAAATTTCATTGGGACAACCAATCCCAAAACAAAATCTCAAACAAATGTAAAATGCAGTTCCATCTTCTCACATCATCAAGCTTGCAAAGACACCATTATTCAAGGCTGTAACATGTTCTTTATTCATGAATTTGGTCTTACCTCTAACTTTCTGGTAAAAAATTCTAGCACAGCCCTTAAACCCAACAGGGAACCTGCAGATGCTACAAAATATTCTATTTCCGTCTTGTTCACAATTTCTAGAGACTTTGCTTAAATTACTGGTTCACTTATAAGAATTTACACACAACTATCTTGGTGTGTACACTGAATTAAAACATTTTCCAGCTCAAAATATCTCCCAGCATTAAATTTCTGATACTTTGTTCCCTCTTCACAAGCAATTAGTTCAAGGTCATTTTGCTTGCTAAGAATGGCTCCCTAATTCAAAGAAGGCAAACAGAGAGACTTTTTTGCAGCAGCATCTTCTCTTTCACTGTACAGGCTATCCCATGTGTAAGAAAAGATGCAGTAATTTCACTGAAATTGCACCATGTAATTTGTGATGTTTGATGTGGCAACACTGCACTCTGCAACATCATTTGATGCAACAGTGTGTTTCCACACATCACTATTGCTGGAGTTCAGTGTTCAGTGACTATGTATCGCTATCCTGTTGAAAAACGCATGTTTCTTGTGAATCAATATTGGATTACCGGTTCCATTAAGCCATTTCAGTGAATGTTTGTTGAGCAGTTTTGTGACTAGCACATACCATCTAAATGCTGCATACAAGAGACAGTGAACAAGTTGGAGAGCAGTGGAACAGTGTTGAATCTTCAAAATGGGGGACAGCCATCACTATCAGAAGAAAAGGTGACTGATGTAAAATGACTGTTGGCCTGTACTGCAAAGTCTGTTCGACGTATATCTCAGGAATGTGGAATGTTACAGGGCTACAAAGAAAGCTGGCATGTATCAATACAGGTTTACAGTTGTTCAGGAACTGAATGTCAATGACGTTCCACATCATTACCAAGTGTCATATTCATGATCTATGGAACAAGCACTAATCTAATCTAATCTAATCTGACAAAGAAAAATGCATTACATTTTGCTGTTGGTTTCAGCAATTTATTGCTCAGAGGCCATGAATGTTGCAGTACACATGGTTCAGTGATGAGGTGCAGTTCCACCTCTTTGGCTATGTAAACTCTCAGAATACCTATTTGTGGTGTAATGAAAATCCACATGCACGGATCAAATTGTGGTGTAATGAAAATCCACATGCACAGATCAAGCAACCCCTGCAGTCACAAAAGATTGGTATGTTGTGTGCAATATGATACCACTGCATCATCAGACCAACTTTTTAAGTTTACTGTGACAAGTGCAGTTTACATTGAAATGTTCTGGGAATTTATGAACCAGATGGGTGATGAAGAACTTACCCTCAGCTGGTACCAACAGGATGGCGCCACATGCCACATGTCTCGAGTGACCACGGCTGAGGTAGAATCATTTTTGACCGACAGTGTGACTTCAAAAGGACTGTGACCCCCCAGGTCATCTGATTTAACACCACCTGACTTTGCCTCTGGGGTGGCTTAAAAGACAAATTCTACAGTAACAAACCACACAATTTGGAATATTTATGAGAGAAATCCCAGCAGTGACATCAGAGAGTCTTGAGCAGCAACATTCAAGAACCTGCAGAGTTGTGTTAAACTGTGTTTACAAGTCGAGGGCAGTCACTTAGAGCACCATTTGTGTTTTACTTTTATTTCGCCATGAACAAGATAAGACATGTTCATTTCATTTCATTTCCTGATTTTTATGCAAAGCCTTTACATGTAATTTAAGCAAATGTTTGTTTGTGGGGCTTCTTTCAAGTGAGACACACTGTATTTCTGTATGATTTACAATTTCTCAGCCACTGAATTTTTCCCCCCTCTTTATTTTGTCTAATCATTGTGCAAAAATTTACACATTTTGCTGTGTGCAAAAATTTAAAAATTTTAGTGTTTGGAAATGGAGACACTGTTTTCTGACCATGCACTGTGTTATGCCTGGCTGAGTGGCCATAAAAATGGCAAAATCTATGTACCATGTACAAAAAAGATCCAAGGACAATTTGGAGCATTTTTAGGCATGATAACTAAGCTCAGTAAGGCAAATGATATTCAACTACCAGAGGACAGTAGTAACGAATCAGACGATATAAAATTCAAATCAGCGGCTGCTAAATTCAATTAATTCTTCCTAAGAATGATTGGAAACATGGGAACAAAAATGTTCCATCAAAATCAGATCCATTAGAGTCTACTTAGAAATGCAATGCAGACTTGGTAGTACTGCTCCTGAGTGGTACCTCTGTAGCCAGTTGATATGCCAACGTGTATTTCCTGAAAAGGAGCAATCCAGACAAAAACAGACAATTTTGATGACTTTGCCAGGACATAGCAAGGACCTTTAGAAATTTTCAGTATTCAATACAGTGATTTTTATAATTATGAACATTAATTATGCCATAAGTAATTAAGAATTTCTTTGTCCCACGTTACAGAAAATAGCATTTTTTGCTTCTCGTGCATATGCTTCAATAATTTCATCTTTTAGTCATTTTATAAGTAAGTCATATGTTCTATAATTCCCACAGATTTTAATGTTTTGACTACATTTCTACCATAGATTACATTAGGTATTAAAGTATGTCCCATATGTGACAACATCATTTTTTATGTTACCATTTTTTGTACGTTTCTTAATACGTTTACACATTTGTTACATTAATTATTTTTGTATTTTTAGTTTAGTTTGTTTTTGTTTCATAGGCTTTGTGTAGTTGACAATCTGAAAATAAAAGAAGGTAAGCTTTTTTGAAAATAACATCTGGAACATCTAGTGTATTATCAATTACAATATTTTCTCTCTTTATAGCACTACACAATATCAAAGAGTGCTAGTAAAAGTGCAAGTCAAATTAGAAAAGATGCATGAATGACTAAAACTCGAAAACCTATATTTTCAAAAACAGGAAAACAAGCAGATTTCAAAATAAAAGAAGCAAGCAGTTAGCTCAAATGTCTGAGGAAGGCAAGGGCATACCATTCTTAATAGGATAATACCTAGTAAACACTGTCACACTCAAACCAACATCTGGACTGACAACAAATTTACCTTAGACCCATAAATCACCAAGCCACATCCAGCTGGGGCAAGAGGAGATGCTCAGTTCGCTCCTTACGATTTGTGGTTAAGAAAATGTTTGTCTTCAGACCCTTCATGCGAATGAATCTGACGTCCACAAATCTCATTGAATCTACAAAATGGTATTCCCCGTTCTAAGTTATCAGATCACAAAATACATGCAAACTGTTAGAATGTACATTATATTGATTCGATCAAGAATTTGATATCAGTTTTTGCACAGCTTCTACAGTGTCCTTTTTATGCACTGTAACTGATTTCCTGTAAATGAAAACCTGGAAGGAGAATCAAAATTGGAAAAATCTTCCACAAAGGAGAAACACTGAACATCATTTCTTGCAATATACACTACACTTGTCATTGCATGGACAAATATTGTCCCACACAAAATACTACTTTGACTGACAACATTCGATTGTCCAGTCACTTGCTACCAGCATCTAAGGTAACAGTGGAAAACAGAAGAGTCAAATGTAGACAGAAAGATGTCCACAGAAGTGTCATAAACGGAAATAACTAAACGTATTAGGCATTTAAATAGTAGTATATATTTTCTCAAATTCAAAAGACACACCTATTAAATGCTATCAGCTTATGAAAGCATGTCAAATAGTCACCCAAGATTGGCCACATTATCAGCAGTTGGATGGCGTCTCTTGATGTGGTGCTGAAAAATAGTTAAGGGGCTATTTGGATTCAAAGATCCCAGACAATGAGTCAGTTAATCATTTGCTTCACTATCTTCTCCATGATCTTATTACTTGGGGTTATGTGGTCCATTCTGAGTATTAGAAATAAATTAAAATAGCTTGCTTCTTCGAGTCTGGGAATTGTCATGTTTTTAAAATAAATTATAGAAAATTGAGGAAACTTCCTTATCTTTTCCTGTCAGGACCACAACACACTGTGATAAACTTCATTGAAACATAGTTTCATATGCCACAACCAATGCCAGTCACTATTCATATAGTGAGAAGGCTCAACTGTGCACTTCTACCACTGATGGGACTGCATTTCCACTGCCCCTTAATAGCAATAATAGTGAAAAACTGGATAAGGACTGATGGTTACTGTAATTCTGCTGCACTGTCTGGGCAAAGTCTCCTTGGCTGATTTGGAGATTAGCTAGTCTTCATTACATTAGTTGTAAGGTTGCAGCCTTCTCTTGCATAATCCTCCAAGTGATCTCCATACAATTTCACAATTGGCGGAACATTTAATTATGAACTCGTACACTGATATCTTTGTCTGTCCTAAATACTTTGGAGATATTTTTTCCCCTCACAATCCAGTTTCTCTGCAGGTGGTTGGCATTTGAAACTTTCCTTTGTTGCACACCTGCCCTAACTGCAGAATAGCACTCTGCAATTCCAGAACAGACTAGGTTCCCTTAGAAAGTGACATGGAAACTGAGAGATTGAAGCTTCCATAATGTGATGGGTCATGTCCATATTATTAGCCACTTTGAAACTAATTTAACTACTTAGGCTTCCGCTGGCCAGAGTGGCCGAGCAGTTCTGGGCACTTCAGTCTGGAACCACGCGACCGCTATGGTCGCAGGTTCGAATCCTGCCTCAGGCATGTATGTGTGTGATGTCCTTAGGTAAGTTAGGTTTAAGTAGTTCTAAGTTCTAGGGGATTGATGACCTCAGATGTTAAGTCCCATAGTGCTCAGAGCCACTTAGGCTTCCACGGCCGGTGTCACAATTATTAAAATTCTTCTGGGTGTTGTTGGGCATCACAGTATAAAAAATTTGATTGCAAACTTAAAACCAATGTTTTGACTGTATTAAAATGGCCATCCTCAGGGTAAGACTAGTTTTGGTTAAGAAAAGGTGGCTGTATTTATTTAGATGATTATTGCCAACATGTCATATTTTTGAAACTTTATTGGCCCTAGAATATAACAGGCTAATCATGGCAGAAGGGGATCGTGAAAGGGGGGGGGGGGGGGAGATAGGAAAGAAGCTGTTGGTGGGCTAGCCGGCTTGTCAGTGATTGGCGACTGTCTGCGAATCAGCACTTGGCCTCTTGTGGACAAGTTTCCTTCCTGGTGTGCACAGAAATGCGCTGACAGTTACCCTATAGTATTTTGGTTAGGCTGTTGTGCCCATGCCCTGGTGAGGATTCTGCTCCACGACTGCTCGTGGCCCATTGGACTGGGATAGCTGGCAGCCAGGTTGCCAGAAGTTTGTAGCCATCCTCTCAATACACACTGTCAAGCTGCTTAATAATTTTAATCACTTCTTAAATTTTTTTGTCGGTGCATACATAACTCTTTCACCAGCACATGGACTTTCTGGAACAAGAAAGGCTGCACACAGTCAGCTGCATTCCACTTTGTCAATTTATTATGCTTTGCTAGTTGCACATAGTGTTCATATTCTGCTACTCATCTGGTAGCTGGTCTCCCTGTCTCCCCTATGTAGGCAGCTCCTCACTCACAACGTAGTCCACATACTCCACCCACATTTAACTTGTTGACTGCATCCTTGATGGAAGCTATTATGTTGTGAATCCTGTGATTGTAGCACAAAATCAGTTTGAAACCTCATCGGCAGAGAACATTCCCTAGCCATTCACTGATGCCCTTCACATAACAGTTAAGTCCACTAGCAGAAGGTTCTCTTCCTTAGTCCCTTCTCTTGTTTTATTGTGGTTGGTCTTGGTTGCCTTTCTTATAATATTGTTGTCATAACCATTGGCATGAAACATGTGGTGGAGCTCCCTCAATTCTTCTTTGACGTTGTTACTGTCACTTATCTGGTAGGCAAAGGCAGTCAGCATGTGCAGAACTGAATACTTATAAGCTGAATGAAGGTAGCTCTCTGCATGCAGATATGGGTTTGTGTGGGTTGTCTACCAGTACACTTTATGTCCCAACGTACCACCGGCAGTTATACAGGGTCCGACAATAAAACCTACCGCATTTGATGTAGCCAGCGTGAGAGTTGTAGTCAGGGTACTGATGTGGGGCGCATTTTGCTTGAAAGCGATGTACGTGCCATTTTCAGTGCGTGCCATGGCGTTGCTTGGTTTGCATCATGCGTTCGTTGTGGAGGAATTCATTCATAACGATGGTTCTGTGATTAGTACTCAGCGAACGTTTCAGAAACAATTCAAACTTGGCCTACATGATCGTGTTCTTGGATAGAAAACCTATTTAACTGTGGGTGTCAAAGTTTAGAAAGACAGGTTCAGCACTGAAAAGAAAACCTACTGGCTGTCCTCGGACTGCAACAAAGCCGGAAATTGTGGTACATACGAGAGTATCTGTGCAACAATCACCAATGTGTTCAGCACTTAAACATGTACCTGTCCTGGGATTAACTGATACAAGTGTAAGATGAATTCTTCAAAGAGTAGTTCATAGGCACCCCTTCAAAATGATGGTTACCCAGGAAGTGAAAGAGATTTTTAAAGTTGCAGAGCTGCATGTGAAGAAATTTTTCAAAACTTTCCACCTGGCACTTTGTTCATTTCTTCAGATGAGGCCCATTTCCACTTATCAGGAACTGTGAACAAACAAAATTTCTGCTGCTGGGCTGAAGAAAACCCTTGTGAAGTTCATCAGCGACCACTACATAACCCTCATGTAATAGTTTGGTGTACAAACATCGTCCCACACACTGCCAGTACTTAAAGTGGCCATTATGCAAGAAGTGGCAGCCATTCCAAGAGAAATGACATGAAGATACGTGGAGAACTTTTGGGAACGACTTCATCAGTGTGTCAACAATGGAGGACGTCATTTAGCAGATATAATTTTTGAAACCAAATAATCCAAAATGGCAAAGTATGTATTTTTCACAAATAAAAATAATTTTTCTCTATCAGTTTAGTTTTTCAGTGACAACCTATTACAATAAGGGAGGTTTTATTGCCAGACCCTGTATATACCTCCACATCAAAAACTGGTAGACACCATTCTCATTGTTTTTGAGGGTGAACTGTATCTTCTTATGCATGCTGTTCAAATGCTGGAGGAACCTTCCCAACTTCATCTCCCCATATGATCAGGTGATGAGTGTGTCGTCTACATACCATAGCCAACAATGGGGCCTTAGTGATGTAGAAGCTAGGGCCATTTGCTCAAATGCTTCCACTGCTGGCCACAGTATGTATATGACACATGCATTATCTGGCCACACAGGGAGATGGAATTTGGAAGCTTCCTTCAGCAAGAAGTATTCACTTCTGCACATACTAACTACCCATGCCTACCAGGTAAGGGACACTGTCAACATCAAAGAAGAACTGAGGGAGCTATAACATATGTTTCATGCCAATGGTTATGGCAACAATATTATAAGAAAGGCGACCAAGACCAACCGCAATAAAGAAAGAGAAGAGGCCAAGGAAGAGAACCTTCTGCTGTGGATTTGCCGTTTGTGAACGGCATAAGTGAATTGCTATGGAATGTCCTCTGCCGATGAGGTTTCAAACCAATTTTGTGGAGCAGTCACAGGATCCACAACATAATAGATTACACCAAAGATGCAGTCAACAAGCTAAATATTGGTGGAGTATGTGAACTACGTTGTGAGTGTGGAGCTGCCTACATAGGGGGGGACGGGGAGACCAGTTAGCAGAGGAGTAGCAAAATATGAACACTATGTGCAACTAGCACAGCATAATAAATTGACAATAGCGGAATACAGCTGACTGTGTGCAGCCTATTTTATTTCAGGAAGTCCATTTGCTGGGAAGAGAGACATGGACGCACCAATTAAAAATTCGAGAGGTGATTGAAATAATTAAGCAGCCTGACAACGAGAGAATGGGCTACAGACTTCTGGCATCCTGGCTACCAGCTATCCCAGCCCAATGGGCCATGAGCAGTCATGGGGCAGAAACCTCACCTGGACATGGACACAACAGCTTAATAAACAGCAAGAGCGGAATTGTCAGCGCATTTTCGCCCACAGCAGGAAGGAAATGTGCCCACTATAAGCCGAGCACTGATTTCCAGACTGAAGCCAATCACTAAAATGCCAGCAGCTAGCCCACCAGTAGCTTCTCTCCTACCCTCCCCACTCTTCCACCAAGACTAGTGTATTATATTCTAGAATCAATAAAGTTCCAAAAATATGACATATTGACACTGATCATCTACAATAAATACAGCCCCCTTTCTTCCACCAAAACAAGTCTTTAAATGAGGAAGGCCATTGTAATACAGTTGAAATATTGGTTATATGGTTACAGTCGAAGTATTTTATACTATGATGCCACACAACATGCAGAAGAATTTTAATCATCACTTTCAAATTGTTCAGTTATAGCCAACTGGCTAACTATACTCCAGTACTTTCACACACTACTCTGTCTGCTAAATGAATGCATAACAGGAAGTTGAAAATTTTTCAACAACTGACCAATAGTTATCAATATACAAGAGAATAAAAAGAAATCAACAGTGTAGACATACTCTGGCTAAGTAAGTGATCAGAAGAACTAGAACCGGCAACAAGACACATACTACAGCCCACATCTGAGGTACGTGGTTGTCAAGCCCATAGCAAATTATATTCTCAGAAGAGTTTGGGTGGGAAAGGGTGAGTGTTCTATCAAACTAGAATTTGGTGAACTGTTGGTTAGAGGCAGCAAAGTGTTCTCCTATATGGCACATGCACCACAGCAGAAATACTTTACATTTCAATAAAAAGGGGGAAGCTGCACCATATCATTTAAAACGATAGCCACTTTTTTGTATCTATCCCTGCTGTATCCTGCTACTGATGCAAGTGAATGTGTGTGCACCATGTGTAGTGTCGCTGTGCATGTGTACTCAAATCAACTGCCAACTCTATCAGCATGGGCCAGCCACTTGAGGTCACTGGTAGGATGTGTGCATACAGCATGGTCTCCAACACACTGTCCACCATCGGCCTGCGCGTATTTCCACACAAAGCAGCCCTAACTGATGCCTTCTACGTTCTTCCAGTTTGTACTGCTTGTATCAGTTGTTCTGTGTCTTGCTACATATGGAGTCATGAAAGATTTATTTCTGTTATTGTTTGGAGGCTTATGAATTATGACTAGAGCCATACTTTTGTTACTTGGACTGGTTTTGTGTATTACTTGGTTATTTCATGAGTAGCAAAGACATTTGGATGGTCTCCACATGTGCAATCTTTAAGTGTGGTTTCACCAGGTTTATTCATTATGGACGCCATGCTACCGGCCCTGACTGAACAGCTTACTTTGGCTGTGACCAGTTTCTCAGTTTCCATTAACACACACGGTTCCATTCCACCAGTCCAGCCACCCACTTTTTTTTCCATATGATGATTCAGCCAATGATAGGGGAGCTTACAAAAAGACTCAGACAGCATTTTTTGGTGTTCAGTGTGACAGACTCTAATTTGTGCAAAGCCTTCTTCCTCCTGTGGATTCCACCTAAGGTGTTTCATTTACTGTGTCAGCTTGCCCCTTTACAAGAACCAGCAGCTTTTACTTTTGATCACATGTGCAGTTTATTGTCCAACTACCACTGCAAACGAATACATCATAGCAGTAAGAGTTGAATTCAACCAACGACGCAACAAACCAAACTATTTACACAAAGCATGGGCAGCTGAACTTCACGCCCTCAGCCATAAGTTTAAATTCTTTACCAATGCCCATAATGACTCTTATGCAAACACCATCGTGCATGACAATTATCTATTATCTATTTAGCTCCAGACAAGAAGGTGCACCAGAAGGCTTTACTCTGTGAAAACCATCCATTGGTAGAAGTTTTCAAATAGCACAATCTTCTGAAGTTTCTCAGGCAGCGGGTGACCAAACAGAAGTGTGGGGCAATGTGGCATTAGTGTGACAAGGTGTGCCCACTAGGACAACAGATAGGGTGCACAAGGAAGCGGCAGTGGCGGCAGCAAACATATGTGCCCGGTGCTGAGCTGACAAAGGCCAGGCCAAGCAGTCGCGCCACCCACAGCTCCAGCATCAGCATTCTATGTTTCTGTCTTGTCCTTCCTGGACTGTTCAGCATGAACAATCAGCACGCCCTAAGTGCTGGGCTACTTGTAGTGGTTTCCAGAAAAAAGGCCACATCACTTCTGTGTGTCGTTTGGCAAAGATTGTGACTCCAATGCTTGTGGCTTCTCCCGAGTTGTTTATCAAGTTAATTGTTTTTTGTCAAGTGCTCCGGCTACAGGTCAGTGTAGTGCTGCAGTGATATTATTGAATTCTCGAACCTGAGTGAGTTTAGGCTCGCCTCTGTTGACACCAGTGACACAAATGCTGGTCAGTTATATCAAACAGAACATTGCGCTATTGGGACAAATTACGGCATCTGCCTCTTACAAGTCAGTGGTTTGGTCCATTATATTTTTGGTGGTTCCTGATGCTGGTGTCAAGAACTGGTTTGGGATGGATGCATATGGTGTGAGGACTTTCCAGACTTGTTTTTGGAGGGTATAAAGTGTTCTATGTATTTTATTGTTCATTTTTTTTAAATCCATGACTCAGCCTCATTTTTGTTGTGCACATCATATTTCTGTCAGCCTGAAAGAACAAGTGAAAGCCTAGTTGGGCAGACTTCAATCTCTAGGTGTAGTGCAACCAGTTATAGCTAGTGAATGGTAGTCTGTGCTGGTTATAGTTTGGAAGCCATCAGGGGAACTTCACCTCTATGGTGACTTCAGTACTACTGTGAACATGCAGTTAATTGTGGATACGTATCCTCTCCCATGCCAGGAGGAACTGATGCAAAAATATCATGTGGCCAACACTTTTTAAAAATTGATTTGGTCTGAAGCATATCTGCAGGTTCCTGTGGACAGAGAGTCTTGGTGAGTTCTCGTTTAGAGTACTCCTTTTGGTCTATCACAATTTGCACCTTTCCTTTGATGTAGCCAGCGCCCCAGCTACTTTCCAACGATTTTTAGAGCAACTGACTATGCCTGTCCTGGGCTGCATTAATTATCTGGATGATATTGTTGTCACAGGCTCCTCAAAAGCCAACTACTTGAAAAATTTGTACATTTTGTTTTCTGTCTAACTGTTCACAGATTTATAGTGCAACCTTGTGAAATCTCAGTTTTTTCAACCTTCCATTGTTCTCTTGTGGTTTGAGATCTCTAGGGATGGGATTCGCCCTCTGCCAGACCACACCTCTGCTGTTACGTCTAATGCCTCACCCCTCCTCCATGAAGGAGCTTCGGGCCTTCCTAGAAATGATAGTCTACTACCCTAAATTCCTGCCGGGGGCAGCCACACTGGCCTAACCACTGCATGACTTGTTACATAAGAATGTATGGCCTGGATGGCGAACGTGCTTTTCAAATGCCGAAATCCTAACTTTGTCAGCCCCTTGTTTAGCTATGTTCTTTCCGGACCAGCATAGTTTTGGCAACTGACGCCTCACTTTATGGCCTCAGCATGGTCCTAGAACACCAATATGCCAGTGGCTCTTAACGATCTGTTGCTTTCACCTCTGAATCTCTCACTCCAGCTCAGCAGCATTACTCTCAAGAGGAAAAAGGGCTCTTGCCATAGTCTGTGCTCTCCAGAAATTTCATGTTTGCTCCAAGTTTCACCTTATTACTGGCCATAAATCCTTGCTTTCCTTGTTTGATCCTCAGAATTCCTTGCCTTACAGGGCTGCACACCGCCTACAACACTGTGTGCTGTTCTAGTCTCACTACAATTACGAAATTCATTTTCCACGTACATCTAATAATACCAATGCAGGCCCCTTGTCCTGCTTTTCTGTGAGTTCTGATCCTGACTTTGATCGTGAAGAAATGCTTTGCTTCCATCTTGATACTGAAAAATAGCCTGTAGCTAAGGGTGTCGCAATTACAAGCTTGCATGTAGCAACTGTCGTCATTCACTGACCCAGTTCTCTGCCAGGTGGTTTGGGTTGTTCAACAGGGCTGGCCAGATAAACCACTAAGTTGGGCTTTGGACCCCCTGCATGACTATTTTTCATTATGGTATCACCTCTCTGTTTTTGAAGGAGTTCTTCTGTTGCCCAAGGAAGACCCCTCTCCCAGAAAGTCATTCCTGCTGCATTATGGGACTAGGTTCTATGCCTTCTCCACCAGGGCCATTGGGTAGTTTCGTGCACTAAACTGTTAGCTAGGAGACATGTTTTTTGCCCAGGGACTTATGGCAAAATTGTCCATTTTGTCACAGCTTGTAAGCACTGTGCCTGACAACAGACAGCTACAGGGTGTCTCTGTCCCCCTAGCCCACTTCACACCAGCCATGAGAATGCATTCAAGTAGACTCTGCTGGTCCCTTCTTGAACTCATATTGACTCTTTGACTGTGGATGCATTTTCCCAGTTCCCTTACATTCTTAGGAATGCACCAACATCAGCTGAGGTCACAATTCAAATGCTTTTGCAGGCTTTTTCTATTAAGATGTTGCCTTCTACCTAAGCTTCCAATAATGAGTCCCAGTTCATTTCTCATACCTTTCACCTTTCAACTGTTTTGTTCCTGTCATGGCATTCATCATGTTACGGCTCCACCATTCCATCCTCAATCAAATTGTGAGGCAAAATGACTAGTGAGTACATTCAAGTCCCAAATGAAAAAGTTTGTAGTGGATTCTTTGGCAGACGACCCTCTTTTCCGTTTTCTGAGTACCTATCACTTCATGCCTGCGGCGGGGGGGGGGGGGGGGGGGGGGGGGGGGGAGCAGTATCTGGCTGTGTTGCTTCTTGGCCGGCAGCCACACATGCTCCACCACCTTCTGCAGTCTGCGCTGCACCTGCTGCAGTCAGCTACACGCCGCGATCACCGATGTGGGCACAAGGGTTTGGTTGGCGGCCCAAGTGGAGACCAGCCACTGTTGTCCGCTGCCGCGCACACCGTCTTTGTGACATCCGTATGACTGATGGGCTGGTTGCGCATCACTTTGACCAGTTGCGGTCCCGTTCGCCAGTGGAAGCTACTGGTTCACAGATGCGGCCCCATCGCCACTGCCCACCCTGCCGCCCTCCGTCTCAAGCCTATTGTTGTCTGCTGTCAAAGTGCCCCTGTCCCAGTGGATGCCTCTTCCACATATGGCACTAGGCACCAGTCCATTGCTGGCCTCAAGCCCATTGCCACAGCCCCTGTTCCAGTTGAGCCATCTCCACCAGCCCCCTCACCATCATCTGATGACAATGCAGAGATGGCAATGGCACTCTCCTCCCCGGTACTGTCATTGAGCATACTGCAGGCCCACCGCCCTCAAGCATGCCTGCATCCCCACACGTTCCAGCCCTATGCTTTGTTGTCCACCAGTACACTGTGTCTCACCCCCACCTTGGCAGTGGCTGCTGCTGTTTCGGATCCGCTGGACGTGTCTCACATTGGACCGCCAGCATCTCCTCCATCACCTGGGTGGCCAATTCACACCACTAGTGCATGTGAGTGCGTCGAGTCTAGTGTTGCCACGCAAAAATTCTCTGCCACGCCGTCTACTGGCTGTCCGCATCTATATCCACAATGAGCAGCGCTGACTGACACCCTCTCTGTTCTAGTTTGTTTTGTGTCTTGTTATGTGTGGAGTCATGAGAGACTTACTTTTGTTATTGTTCAGAGGGTTATGAATAAAGCCATAACTATGTTACTTGGATCGGTTTGTGTATTACTTGGTTACAACAATCCCCATTTAGATTGCACTTTTGGTGGACATACAACCAAAAAACTATAAAATGAATCATAAGCATCTTTCACTTTCTGAAAGTTTAATTTTCTATGTAAGTGTCTTAAACACATCTATGTTCCACTGTAGTATGGAAGCCACCTACGCTATAAGGTCTTCCATTGTCATTCCACCGAAATGAGCAGGCTGTAGTAGAGGGACTTTTTGGCTTTAGACTGTGTAGAATGGTTGCAAGTGCCCTATCACACAAAACTAGAGTTGCTTGAGCTGATAGCTTTCAGCTGGGGCTTCTGAGAATGTTCCCATCTGCCGAGCAAAACAGGTCAAAATAAATCTAGTATGTAGTATGGGACCTGAGGCTTGATAAGTACATTGATAACACATTGTTTGTTACTGTTCTTGCACATGTGGTGAAATTATTTGCTTTTCCTTGACTGCTTCCAGGAGAGAAATAATGATGTTGACACATTCTATCATTACTGCTCATTCTGTTCTGGACCTATCAGTAGATTTGTGCAGTTACATGCACCTGCAAACACCTGTGAATGTTTTGTTATGTTTATCTGCATTATGTATATTACTGTTACTGCATAAGCGAACACAGGTACAATTCTGAATGTATAAGCAGGTGCATTGTGGTAGGAGCCACGCAGGTGCCTCCCCATTGTTTCATCTCAAGAGCCATCTAGTTCAGTGGAGCACAGCTCACTCAGAGATAAGCATTTTTATATAGAGATCTGTGAGATCCTCACCATCCGGGCAGTGTAGTACCAGAAACTTCTCATTCTAACATCATTTTACCCATAACTACAGTTGATGAAATATTGCTGAAGTTCACAGTGGTAGTGAAGACTACATTAAAGCTAAAGAACACTGTATTCATCAAGTCCAAACATAGTATTTGTTACCTGAACTTTCTAAGGTGCCCATCATTTAGCGTCACCCAGCACTCCACAGATGTAACCCTTACTTGAATCTTTCTCTCTGCCCCATGCATAAACAGTCTCTTTTCCGAGTGTGTTTCTATAAAATGAAATTCTTTCAATATCATCACATTGCTGGATATGCTGTGGCCACTTGAAATGAATGAATGAGTCATGGCATGATTGTGATATTTTGTATACAACAATGTACCATCCTTCTGCCTTTACTGGCGTGAACAGATAACAAAAATGTAACCATGGTTTTTAATCCCGATTTTATCAGTTAACTTTTTCCACACTATTCCACAATCTTACTCTGCATTTATCTCTGAATTTCCAATACACTTGCCTCTAATAACCTGAATTTCACTGAATTATACTATCACAGGAGAGTAATACTGCAAGCTGACGATTAACAGAAAAAGGATAAAACAAAAAAGTACAACAGACTATGCACATTTTCAATAATCATGTAAAGCAATATTACTTAAAGTAATGAAGTTCTCTCTTTTCCAGTACTTCCATGCATTATGTCACAGATACATATCCTCCAAGCAGCCATTATTTATGTTTTTCATCTCCTTCAGCCTGGCATGCTCATACAAACACCTCAAAACCCTTTATCTGTCATTTTCACAGATTCTCATTTTATTTTTGATTGCTTGGTTGTGTAGTGGACTAGAAGTTTAATGTCCTCGGTGAATGAATGAATGCATAACATTTCTGTGGTAATAGCTAATTGTCATTCTTTGAATCAGTGGCTAACGTTTTAACCTTCAGGGCAGAAAAATTCATTTTCCACATGCATCCTCACCCATTAAGAATGCCTTCAGCTTAGGGTATATATCTATAAACACAGATGATGTGACTTACTGAACGAATGTGCTGGCAGGTCGATAGACACACAAACAAACACAAACATAGACATGAGATTCAAGCTTTCGCAACAAACTGTTGCCTCATCAGGAAAGAGGGAAGGAGAGGGAAAGACGAAAGGATGTGGGTTTTAAGGGAGAGGGTAAGGAGTCATTCCAATTCCGGGAGCGGAAAGACTTACCTCAGGGGGAAAGAAGGGGTATACACTGCGCGCGCGCGCGCGCGCACACACACACACACACACACACACACACACACAAGCAGACATTTCTGCTTGTCTGCTTGTGTCTGTGTATGTGCGGATGGATATGTGTGTGTGTGCGCGAGTGTATACCCCTTCTTTCCCCTTAAAGGTAAGTCTTTCCGCTCCCGGGATTGGAATGACTCCTTACCCTCTCCCTTAAAACCCACATCCTTTCGTCTTTCCCTCTCCTTCCCTCTTTCCTGATGAGGCAACAGTTTGTTGTGAAAGCTTGAATTTCGTGTGTGTGTTTGTGTGTATCAACCTGCCAGCACTTTCGTTCAGTAAGTCACATCATCTGTGTTTTTAGATATATTTTTCCCACGTGGAATGTTTCCCTCTATTTTATATATATATATATATATAAATCTGCTTGTGTCTGTATATGTGTGGATGGATATGGGTGTGTGTGCGAGTGTATACCCGTCCTTTTTTCCCCTTAAGGTAAGTCTTTCCGCTCCCGGGATTGGAATAACTCCTTACCCTCTCCCTTAAAACCCACTTCCTTTCATCTTTCCCTCTCCTTCCCTCTTTCCTGATGAGGCAACAGTTTGTTGCGAAAGCTTGAATTTTGTGTGTATGTATGTGTCTGTCTGTGTTTCTATCGAACTGCCAGCGCTTTCGTATGGTAAGTCACATCATCTTTGTTTTAAATGCAGAATTAAGCATGTTTTCAAATTCTGTTAGAACCTTGTTGAAAATGAAATATGTCAAAAACCTTGTGAACTTTTCTGTATATGTGCCAAGTAAGTGCTGAACATGACAAGACTAAAATATGCTACAAGAAAAAGAACTCTAGAAGCAACTCACTGTGAGGAGGCAGTTAAACTGACTGCAATTACTTTCGCTAAAATCAAACATCAGTAAAGAGAATCACATGTAGTAATCACATTGCAAGAATAGTAAACTTTATTTGAGCCTAGAACAAATAGTACACTATTGTGGTGAAGAAAAGTTAACTCTTGCAGCTTGCGCCACTTTTGAGTCAAGCTTCCTATTGGAAGCACCATAAATCAGGCTGAAAGAGCTTGTAAATGAAAAGGGGAAAAGTGAGTAACTGCTGGCGGAATTCTGGATAAATTAAATACAGTGGTGGTTATCTGGAAGCTAATGTTGGAAATCCACACTTGATGCTCAGTCATAAAATAGATTTAGTCCCTCATCAGTACTCATTGCAGCAGAGCACAATTTCTTTTGTTTATGACAGCTCTTTAATTCTCAGTAACACATACTTTTCAAATAGCTCAAATGTAAGATTATGCAATATGATTTCAGAACATTTAGTATGATTGACCTCCTTTTGTGTTCTCAGTTAATTTTTATTTCATTTATTTATTTAACCCAATTGATTTGGGCCATGGTTTCACACATACAGTACTTCGTTCTACATGATAGTTGCCTAAGAAATTAAAATCTTAATATAACAATTAATATTAAAATGATGTGTGTCTACAGTGCCAATATGAGTAAATAATATTGACTATGTACTAACAAAATTAATATTGGCACGACTTGTACTGCTGCTGCCACTAACACTGGTAACAGAAATAATAATGACAATAATAATTGTGGCAGATATAAAAGGAATTTACAGGTGTACAAAATAGAAGTTCCTGGTATTGCAAGTTCTGGGCAAATGAAATTTAAGAAGACTGCACCGGCTAAGAATACTGGGAAATGAGGAAGATCTGCTTGGAAAGAAGAATGTACCAGGGTAACAAAGGTGTACAGGGACAATGGTAATCATTACTGCTGCATTAGTAAATCTGTCATTAACTGTCTTCTGAAGCTGGAGACATTATTCACTTCTCTAACAAAATGAGTGAGTTTATTCGAGTTGGGTTTGTGGTATTGAGGACGACTTCAAGAAAGTGGCTAAATTATGGGGTGGGACAGAAAAGATTTTGCTCTGACGGGATGGGTACTTCTGCCATATTGTTCAGACAAGAGTGTGAAGGTTGAGGAGAGATATGAGGGACAGTGTATATTAACAGAAAAGCAGCGAATCCAAATGTAATGAAATCTCTGCACTTGTCTGCATGCAGCCAGGAGAGCTGTGTATATAATGGGGAAATATGATCAAAGAGTCCAATATCACAAATATAATTAATGCATGCATTCATAGCCAGTTCCAGGCACCGTGAGCTTTTCTGAGAGAGGTCATGCATGAAGACATTGCTGTAATCAGTAACTGGAAGCATAAGTGTTTTGACAAGTTTCTTTTTCAGGTCAAAAGGGAAGAGCTTTCTACATTTTTCTAGGGCACAGAGATTACCTGATGCCATCTTGCAATTGCAGTTACACACTCGGTCGAATTTACACTTTCATCTATTATTACTCCTAGACCCTTTGCTAAAGGGGAGAAGTTGATATTTGTCCCGTTTATGGTTACAAGAAAGTGGGGACTCCTGATATTTCGGGCTAATGAGCCTACAATGACCATCCAGAACTACTTGGATTTTGAATGGATTGAGCTTTAACCCTATATCCTGCACCCCCTTTTGATAATTCACAGAGGTCAGTACTGAGATTCTTGATAGCTGTCTTCATGTTCACTGGTTTTGCACATACATAGATACAACCAGAGGTCACCAGCTTACACATGGTATTTACAGTAGGACAAAACTGATGACATATTACAGCACACAATGAAAAAGAGTATAGAATCTAATACCGAGCCCTGAGGGACACCTGGTATTACCTGCCTCTATTGTGACTTTATGACACCAGGCATGACACACTGCTGGTGAGACATCAGGTATGAGCAAAACCATTGCATGGCACTAGGCAAGAAATTTAGGCTACTAAGTCTGGCAAGTAAAATGTGCAAGTCAACAATGTCAAAGGCTTTGTTGAAGTCTAAGAAGCACATTATAGTAGCCTCTTGTGCATCCATGGTAAGATTCAGGTCATCTGTTGCTTTTATTAAGGCAGAAATTGTGCTGCAGTATTTACAGAAACCTGACTGGTATTTGTCTAGCACACTGTTTATGGTTATGCAGTTTGTTAACTAGTCATGGACTAAATATTCTAAGCCCTGAATGGTGCAGGAAGAATGCAAAGAGGTTGGTAATCAGAGGGTGCTTAGCAAAGTTCTTTTTTTTTGTGGTGACTTAATTAGTGCCTGTTTCGAGGCCTCAGGAAGAACACTTGTGGTGTAGGAGTGGTTGAAAATATCTGTTATACTGACAGGAGGTGCTGATATGATATGCATGACTTTTTTTTGCTTTTTTCTAAGTATTGCAAGCAATTTGCTTTAGATAGAATTTTTTGTAGCCACAGCTGTTTATCTCTGTGAAGTAATCAATGAGTCTCTCTTATTTGTGGTTCAATTGTCACTGTAGGTTATGTGAAATACCGATTCACTTCTTCGACTGGGACAATGGGTAAGCTGCAGCTTTTACTTTGCCTATACCAGGACCATGCAGGTTTTTACATAGGATGGCTGTCTATTTCTGTTGGGGTTAATAAATGGGTATGCCTGAGGATAGCACATGTCATTTTACTGATTTATCACTGTATGAAAAGTTCTTCCTTTCTCCATCACTCACTACAATCATCGTTCTAGCATTTTTATTTTGTGACTGCCAACTGAAGTTCAATACTTAAAGCAATTCATGACACACAGTTACATGAGGATTTAATGTATTACGGTCAGTTTCAGTCACTGGCCATAATCTTCGTATCTGCATAAATACATATTTACTTTATTTATTTATTTATTTTCAATTTCAGTGTCTGTGATGGTGGTCAATGATAGAAACCAAATATAGAAAATTGAATGCTCATGCATCCTGTGTCTCTCAGAATTTTTTGAAACCCTGTTTCAATAACGAGCGAAAATTGTGGTAAACTCTTGAGAATATGTCTTTACAGAGGCTCTTCAATGAAGCTTTAAACATGGTATAACCTACAATTCCTGACGATTCATGTTATATTTATTTGTAATGCAGCAGCAATAACACCAAGGCTAACTGGTGCATTCAGTATCAAGAGGCTACTATTTTCAGATACAACTGGAATTCTGTAACACACCAAGTAGACAATCCGACACCCTGTACAATAAAGTCAACACGTACATAAGGAATACCCAATCAGACCTGAATATAGATGGTACTCTGTTAAAAAAGACAATCCAACAGAATTTATATGGAGGGCAAGATCTTGGCGGAAAACACAGGAAGGTTTGCAGCTTATCAGCATCTGGTGTGAAGATTAGCTAGTAAAACGACAAAAAGATCGAAAAATTTTTTATTATACCATACACAGTACACGTATGTATTTATTACCAGTCATGTCTAATGTGGAAGCATTACTGCCCGGTGTCATGTGATGGAACAACCACATACATCTTATTGGTAAGGCAGATATAAGTGAGGCACTGAGTCGTCGTTAGGTACATAAACAAGACAGAGAATGTTTTTAGCATTTAGATGAATTATTTTTCAGATCTACGCAGTACATACCTACACCTACATAGTTATATTGCCTCAACTGCCTATGACGTACTGGGTAGAGTTGTACTGTTGGAACAATGTAATCAGGCAGGATGGTGTAGGCATGCAGTTATATGTGGTATCTGTACTCTAGCTCTGAAACAGGATTCGCCTGAAAATTGGTAATATTCTTACACTGGTTTATGTGCCTATCAACAATTCAGTGTGTCAATTATTTAATGAATCATTACCTTCACTCCTTTCATTAGATATCAGGCTAATATCCATAACAAAAATTCTAACAAAACTTAGCTCATACACTTGTGAGCAGTACTGTGTCAGAGATTTTCACCAGGGAGGGTTAACAGAACCTAGTGAGAAGGTATGAAGAGAACCAGTGCAATAGATGATGAGTTTACTTGTCCACAGAGACAATCAGTACATTCTATAAGAAAAGACAAACAGACATCATTCAACACAAAAAGAATTCCTCTTGAAATTCATAGAATTTGCCTTTCATAAGGAGCCAAGAAATATCCTGTTATTTTTCACGAACACATGAGGGTGATATAAAAGTATACTGCTAGCCATTCACACTGTTGTTGTTGTTGTGGTCTTCAGTCCTGAGACTGGTTTGATGCAGCTCTCCATGCTACTCTATCCTGTGCAAGCTTTTTCATCTCCCAGTACCTACTGCAACCTACATCCTTCTGAATCTGCTTAGTGTATTCATCTCTTGGTCTCCCTCTACGATTTTTACCCTCCACGCTGCCCTCCAATACTAAATTGGTGATCCCTTGATGCCTCAGAACATGTCCTACCAACCGATCCCTTCTTCTGGTCAAGTTGTGCCACAAACTTCTCTTCTCCCCAATCCTATTCAATACTTCCTCATTAGTTATGTGATCTACCCATCTAATCTTCAGCATTCTTCTGTAGCACCACATTTCGAAAGCTTCTATTCTCTTCTTGTCCAAACTATTTATCGTCCATGTTTCACTTCCATACATGGCTACACTCCATACGAATACTTTCAGAAATGACTTCCTGACACTTAAATCTATACTGGATGTTAACAAATTTCTCTTCTTCAGAAACGCTTTCCTTGCCATTGCCAGCCTACATTTTATATCCTCTCTACTTCGACCATCATCAGTTATTTTGCTCCCCAAATAGCAAAACTCCTTTACTACTTTAAGTGCCTCATTTCCTAATCTAATTCCCTCAGCATCACCCGACTTAATTAGACTACATTCCATTATCCTTGTTTTGCTTTTGTTGATGTACATCTTATATCCTACTTTCAAGACACTGTCCATTCCATTCAACTGCTCTTCCAAGTCCTTTGCTGTCTCCGACAGAATTACAATGTCATCGGCGAACCTCAAAGTTTTTATTTCTTCTCCATGAATTTTAATACCTACTCCGCATTTTTCTTTTGTTTCCTTTATTGCTTGCTCAATATACAGATTGAACAACATCGGGGACAGGCTACAACCCTGTCTTACTCCCTTCCCAACCACTGCTTCCCTTTCATGTCCCTCGACTCTTATAACTGCCATCTGGTTTCTGTACAAATTGTAAATAGCCTTTCGCTCCCTGTATTTTACCCCTGCCACCTTTAGAATTTGAAAGAGAGTATTCCAGTCAACATTGTCAAAAGCTTTCTCTAAGTCTACAAATGCTAGAAACGTAGGTTTGCCTTTCCTTAATCTTTCTTCTAAGATAAGTCGTAAGGTCAGTATTGCCTCACGTGTTCCAGTGTTTCTACGGAATCCAAACTGATCTTCCCCGAGGTTGGCTTCTACTAGTTTTTCCATTCGTCTGTAAAGAATTCGTGTTAGTATTTTGCAGCTGTGACTTATTAAGCTGATAGTTCGGTAATTTTCACATCTGTCAACACCTGCTTTCTTTGGGATTGGAATTATTATATTCTTCTTGAAGTCTGAGGGTATTTCGCCTGTTTCATACATCTTGCTCACCAGATGGTAGAGTTTTGTCAGGATTGGCTCTCCCAAGGCCGTCAGTAGTTCCAATGGAATATTGTCTACTCCGGGGGCCTTGTTTCGACTCAGGTCTTTCAGTGCTCTGTCAAACTCTTCACGCAGTATCATATCTCCCATTTCATCTTCATCTACACTACGCACTATTAAAGTGAAAACAAGGGGGTATTGGCAACCATGTATGTTGCATCATGCACTGGACAATGACTTTCACATTAAAAAATACCAGTGACTGCTGGAACAATTTCAACAAATTGTTTAAATACATGTAGATGTGCCAGTGCCCTGGTTAAGGTACAAGCAATTTTCAGCTCAATAAGTAATTTTCTTAGCAATTGCTTTTACTTTTAAGAAAACCTACTATGCTGAAACCCTGGATGTGCTACAAAGGACACAGCAGTATAAAGCATGTGTGTTCTTAGGCTTTCCCGGCGAATTAACTGTTTGTACTGTTCTTGGGTCTCCAGCCGGGTGCAGCCGTTTTCAAACCACGATATTTCGACAGCAATCCTTGCCGTCATCTTCAGGTGTTACCTGCAGACTGAGCGTCTCCGCTGAATCTCCTCCCCTTTATACTCTGATCGCTCCCCACACCTTCCCCCGCGTCATGCCGCGTGCGGCACTGCGTGGAGCGGTGGTGGGGAGGGGCGGGCTGCTGGCTGCGAACTGTGGACCATCAGATGTCCTGTGGCCTTCGGCACGAGCGGAAGTCGTTTTGGGTCGGCGCTGTGCTTTTAGTTGGCTGAGTGCTGAGTCCCAGGCATTGCTGAGGTTGAACCCGGCGTCTCTGTTGACCAGCCCATCAGCTACACGTATTTCAATCACCTCCTTCAAGACGAGGCCTGCCGTAAAACTTCCGTTTTTGCGTACTCCGTAGTATATCCAGTATCCATGTAACGTTCTGCAACCGCAGATTTTGTAGGCTGCTTCAGTTCAGTGTGCCTTCTGTGTTCCTGGCATCTTTCTTCAATTGTCCGTACAGTTTGCCCGATGTATGCCTTACCGCATTTAACAGAATACGGTAAACACCCGGTTTGTGGAGCAACAGGCCATTTTTTACTGTACCTAGCAGGGCACGCGTTTTCGGAGGTGGGCAGAAGACACATCTGATGTTACACCTATTCTGCCGATTTTGTTGGATACTCTGGCAGTGTAAGGCACATATGCCGTTGTCTTCTCGTCCTCTTCGTTCTCTCTCTGCTGGGCTTGTGCATTCTGCCTGAAAGCATGTCAAATTTGACTCTCGTTATATCTGTTCTTCTTGAAAACATCCTTAAGGTCATTAGGTTCTCCTTGTAGGCTTTCCTCATCCGATATATCGCGGGCCCTGTGTAATAGTGTTTGCCGTACACCCTCACACTGTGGAGGATGATGGCAGCTGGTAGCATGGAGATACAGATCAGTGTTGGTTTCTTTCCTGTATACACTGTGTCCCAAGGTGCCATCTGCTTTGCACTTGACTAGGACGTCCAGAAACGGGAGTTCACCATTCTCCTCCACCTCCATGGTGAATTTGATGTTAGGATGCAGAGAATTCAGATGGAGAAACTCTTCAAGTTTTTCTCTTCCATGCGGCCATATCACAAATGTGTCATCAACATATCTGTAAAAGCACATAGGCTTCAGTGCTGCAGTTTCCAGTGCCTTCTCTTCGAAGTCCTCCATAAACAAGTTTGCTACCACTGGTGACAGGGGACACCCCATGGCAACACCATCCATTTGTTCATAATAGTTTCTATCGAAGAGAAAGAATGTTGATGTGAGGACACATTCGAAAAGATTAGTCATTGTCGGGTTGAATTTCTCCCTAATTAACTTAAGAGCTCTCTCGCCTTCCTGATGCGGTGCCGTGACCACAGCGTAATACTGACATTCGCAAGGATTACCCATCACATAAACACCATGGCTGCCGACCGGATCACAAGAAAAGCTAGTCTGGCACTTGTAAGGGAAAGGATCCGGTACACCAGTCGGCGGCTAGACACGACATCTAAGGAATTACTCGCACTCCACTTAGAGATGGCTTGTTTGCTCTCGCCCGATTCCTGGGAGTGGGTCAACACTGTCTCTTGGGCTCATGCGGACCTGTCTCAACACAGTGCCACTTCTAAACAAGTCTCCAAGTTCCAACGTCTGGCAGCCAGAGAACAACAGGCACAAGAAGTGCAACGACGAACCGTAATCAACTTCACCGGGAAGGAATTGACGGCGCAGCAAAATCAGTTCCGGAAAAGGGATTAAATTTCACACCAACACAGACCACTATACGCATCACAGGCTTCATCAGTGGTATAGAACAAGTAATTTCCACCCTTCCCAGCAAAAAAGCAAAAGAGATACGTCGGGAAACATGCCATGTGATTACCAAAGCCACTAACAAGGCCGAACATCACGTAAGCAGAAAGAGCTGCCATTCAAGAACTACGGAATGATCCTAAAATAGATATTTTACCCGCGGATAAAGGAAATGTTGCCATGGGGTGTCACGTCACAAGTGGTAGCAAACTTGTTTAAGGAGGACTTCGAAGGGAAGGCACTGGAAACTCCAGCACCGAAGCCTATGTGCTTTTACAGATATGTTGATGACACATTTGTGATATGGCCGCATGGAAGAGAAAAACTTGAAGAGTTTCTCCAACATCTGAATTCTCTGCATCCTAACATCAAATTCACCATGGAGGTGGAGGAGAATGGTGAACTCCCGTTTCTGGACGTCCTAGTCAAGTGCAAAGCAGATGGCACCTTGGGACACAGTGTATACAGGAAAGAAACCAACACTGATCTGTATCTCCACGCTACCAGCTGCCATCATCCTCCACAGTGTGAGGGTGTACGGCAAACACTGTTACACAGGGCCCGCGATATATCGGATGAGGAAAGCCTACAAGGAGAACCTAATGACCTTAAGGATGTTTTCAAGAAGAACAGATATAACGAGAGTCAAATTTGACATGCTTTCAGGCAGAATGCACAAGCCCAGCAGAGAGAGAATGAAGAGGACAAGAAGACCATGGCGTATGTGCCTTACACCGGCAAAGTATCCCACAAAATCGGCAGAATTCTGGCTTGGTGTAACATCAAATGTGTCTTCCGCCCACCTCCAAAAACGCATGCCCCGCTAGGTACAGTAAAAGATGACCTGTTGCTCCACAAACCGGGTGTTTACCGTATTCCGTGTAAATGCAGTAAGGTATAAATCGGGCAAACTGTACGGACAATCAAAGAAAGATGCCAGGAACATAGAAGGCACACCTAACTGAAGCAGCCTACAAAATCTGCGGTTGCAGAACATTACATGGATACTGGAGATACTATGGAGTACGCGAAAACAGAAGTTTTACAGCAGGCCTCGTCTTTTTGGGACTGTGTTCTGAAGGAGGCAATTGAAATACGTGTAGCTGATGGGCTGATCAACAGAGATGCCGGGTTCAACCTCAGCAAAGCCTGGGACCCAGCACTCAGCCAGCTAAAAGCACAGCACCGACCCAAAGGGACTTCCGCTCCCAACGGAGGCCACAGGATATCTGATGGTCCACAGTTCGCAGCCAGCAGCCCGCCCCTCCCCACCACCACTCCATGCAGCGCCGCGTGCAGCATGATGCGGGGGAAGGGATGGGGAGCGATCAGAGTATAAAGGGGAGGAGATTCAGCGGAGATGCTCAGTCTGCAGGTATCACCTGAAGATGATGGCAAGGAACACTGTCGAAATATCGTGGTTTGAAAACGACTGCACCCTGTTGGAGACCCGAGAACAGTACAAACAATATAAAGCATGTTAAATAATATACAGATACAGCATTTGGTGAGACAAAAAGAAGACACCAATCACACAAAATAATAACAGAGGATCTCAGATCAACAGAGGGAGACCAAAGGTGCATGGTTCATTTCAGTTAACCTGTATTCTCATTCATCCTGGATTTCGCAGGTGTTTACTATTCTTTTTAATCCTTTCCTTTTCCGAGCTCTGAGCTTATACTGCCAAGGAAGGATTTTTCTTTTCTGGATGTATCTTCCCTCTCTTTCATCATCAGTGAAACTAAGAGCACATTCTTTCATTTTACCTGGCTTACCCAAGATTATATTGAAAAGCATATAGTGGAAAACACATTTGGTTTGGTTCATCTACTCAAGGAAGAAAAAATTGAGTATAGAATTCAACGTTACTTATCCTAAAACAATATGTTGTAATGAACAACCAAATAATAATATCTATATCAAAGGGAACAAAAGTTAATACCAGAAATTCTCTCAGATAAGCTCTTTAGCATGAAATACTATGCACTTTGACTTTACTTAACATTCAGTTTATTACACATATAATATTGAACAGTGATTCTTACAGTATATCAGATCATAATTCATCTTAGATATTGTCTTTCCAAGAACACTACAAATTTACAGAGATTCATATCATCTTTAGATGCAGTTTATCATTTAAAATGATATATGAACAAGCCCTTGTTAAGTACATCACAGGTTGAAATTTTATTACAACATGTAAAAAGAATGTTCAAATGCTACAATATATACACACATATCCAGTCTTATCAGGTAAAGCATATGTTTTCTCTGATGAGATGTAACACAGTTGAAATAACACTATAATCTAGTACAGGCAGCAGCTACATCACTAAATAGTCAAAATCATAACACGCATTATATACAACCAAACAGTCCTCACATATCAATTCTGTTTGGAAAAAATCTTTGGTAGGGTTTTCTAATAATTAGGACATTTTCTTCAATTTCATGTACAAATGACTTATTTGTGTAAACACGAATGAAAGAGATATCAGAAGGTGACATTTCATATTAACATAGTTCTATTACTACATCTAGCAATTAAGTAGTAGTTCACCTTCTGGATATAACAACAGAAAGGTCTCAGTAATATGTCAAAGTGTCCATATGTGATAAATGTATGACATATCAGTTATTCAAAGCGTGCAACAATGGTACTATAAAACTAAAAAGTAACTGCTAAAAACAATTACACCCAGAAAACAGTCAAAATTACTTTTAAGAAAAATGAATTTCTGTCATATGTTTCACAAAGTACCATATCAGGCAAGAACAAGATCTTTGTGGGAACATCAGAGATGTCATGAACCTTCTCTGTATTTTTCTTGTTGGATAATAAGCTTATTTTTCTTTCTTGTAACTTTGGTTGTTGGGGATGGTGAAGGGCCCTGAAGCTGTTTAAGATTCTTTTGTGGAATAGCTGCAGCAGGGCTCTCAAGCTGACCTGCTGCATGAGGTTTCCCAGAAACCTGTAACAGAGCTTCTAACTGACAGATCCTCCTCTTCAGCATTTTGTTCTCTTGTCTACACTGACTGATTTCCATGTTCTTTTCGCGTATGGCATTGCCCTCAGGGCCAGAGCTTCCACTCGACTCCTCAGCACAATGTCGTAACATCAGATGTAGTTTCTCCTGATAATCCTTTTCCAGTAAAACTATGTGGCGCTCTGCTTCCAAATGTGACTGGTACAACGAATTTGTAAGTTCATGAATTTTCCATTTCAAAGAATCATTCTGTGCATCTACTTCTGCTAACTGAATTTCCATTTTCTTTCCACTCTCTTTTAAATCAATAACTTTTAGAAAATATTTATGAAGCAAAGAACGCATTTCTACAGTGGAAAGCTTCATTAGATGTGAAATAAGTAGCTCTTCATCTTTCTCTCTGGGAACCTGAGAATAATCTAAATCATGAGATTTTCTTCCACATATCATTTCATTCTTGTATTCAATTGTTGCATCAATGGCCTCAATGGCTTCATCGTGTTCTAATAACTTTCGTTCTTCTAAAGCAGAAAGTTTATTTTCCTTTTTCAATTTATCATAATGACATCTCTGTTCGACAAGACACTCTCTTGTTTTTCGAAGATTTCTTATTTCAATGCGTAGAGCTTCTTTCTCATCTCCATTTTGTTTTTGAATGCTATCAGAATTTTCTTTTGACATTTGTTCCATAAGAGAGGGTTTTGAACTGACATCTGACAAATATCTTACTTTGTTTTTCTCTACACAAAGTTTCTCTTTGAATAATGCTTCCCGTTTTTCCAGTAATGTCTGATGTTCAATTAGCTGTTCTTTAAACTTCTGTGAAGATTCTTGCATATTAGCTAACCTCTTCTCTTCCTCAAAGATCCACTGCAGTCTAATATCATCCCTATCCTTCTGTTCTTCCATTTTATTCAGCTTCGATAACTGTAATTTATACTTCTGCTCTAATTCTTTTATCTTTGTTTGATCTTGAAGTAACTCCTTTTCTAAAACTTCTTTTTGCTTTTCCTCTTTTTTCAGCTGTTTTTCTAATCTTTCCATTTGCCTTTTTGAGAGCAATAGGCTATTCTCCAACTCCAAAATTTTTTTTGCACTTTCACTAGCTATCTGTTTCATCATCTCAATGTCCATGAGGCGTTTCTTGTACTGTACAGCTACTGACTTATGTTTTTCAATTTCTTTCTTATGTTTCAAAAACTCATCAGAGAAGCCATTCTTAGAGAGCAAAATTAATGCATTCTCTGATTGTGCTAATTGTGATCGTGTTTTATAGTATCCTTCTTCAAGCTTCTTTCTTTTTTTCTGAAACCGATGCTTTGCAGAAGATCTCATATCACTATTTTTAATCATATCTGCAATAAACTGTTCTTTGATCTCTATTGTTTTGTGAAGCTCTTCTATTCTTTTATGTGCCTCTTCCAAATCAATAAGAACTTTTCTCATTTGTGATTGCTTCATTTCATTTCCTGCTGCAAGAATTCTTAACTCTTCATATGGAGCAGCTGCATCTTCGCAGGCAACTACTGCTGCTGCCATATCACTGCAGGAAACAGATTTACACCTGTCATAAATATTATCTTCTTCCCAGTCACATTCTTCCTTCACAGGATTCAAATTAAAATCTACATGCTCACAATCATCACTTAATGTCTGTTCTACATTTATATCAAGCACAGCAGTTCTTGGAAAAATGCTCATACGCCGCTTCTGAAGCAGGTTATGGTTTGTGTCCTCAATGCAATTTATCCTATTTTCACAGTATTTCTCTGATTCGTCATTGTACCATTGATTTACATGACAGTTGTCACCTGTCTTAATAAACATGTAGTTAAGTTTTTTAACCCTTTCATCTGTTTCATTTTTAAATTTATCCATGAAATAAGTGAGCCTGTCTACAAATTCTGGGTGCTGAGAATCAGAATCACTTTCTGTATCTGGATCAAAATTTCCATTCTGGTAATGTATATTATTTGTTTCCGCTTCCAAAGACCTGTCTGTCTGTTCATCAAATTCAGTTAACTCATCTATACGCTCCAACACTCTTGCACCACAATCTCTACCACTAACTGAACCATCATGTATAACACATTCTTCACACTCTTGTTTGAGACACAACCATTGTTCTATTTGGTTTTTATCTTCCACTGCCAAAGACGTGTTACTGATAAGTCTACTAAAAAGGTGCTCTGCATTTATTACTAATTTTAACCACTGTGATGCTGCAAATTCCAGTCCAAAAGTATCCCAATCATGTTGTTCAGAAATAACCCCATCATCTGATTCATCAGAAGATGCCCTGTCAATTCCATTACAAAAGGAGACACTGTTTTCAACCATTGCACTCATTTCTATAGTTTAGATTTTTTTCTTATTCTTAACTAGACTCTGTAAATCATTAGTGAAATTTCTTAACACACACACCAACTAGTGTAATACAAAATCATCAAATTTGAACAGAGTTAAATTCGTCAGGGGAGTGTCTAATTTATTATGTTCCATGTTATAAAATTTTGTGCAATCACACGCCTTCCATAAACGTTGTTGTCTACAATGTTTTGAGATGCACACTACAATGCATCAGTCACAACATTCACAAATACGAATACCTTGCTGAAGTAACAGCATATTCATTTCAGATTTTCCTTCCACAATCGTCAAACGCACAGTTTAGGGTGATACTATTACAACAAGCAAACTAACTAGTGCACAAATACATACCTAGAAAGCCCAGAGACGGACTGGGATTTGTACGAATGGCAACTGTTTATATCACCAGCTTCACAGTCAACATACACATCACTCTCATCGATTTCCACATCTGCTTCAGACTTCACAGAAGATAGTTGCGAATGATTTTCTGTCAATGTAGCAATTTTCGGAGTGTCATACGACGGCGGATGGACTCTTTTCTCCTTCGCACTTCTGGATGGACCTTCATTCTGTAAAACCATATTAATCCAATTATCTAAGTCGCAAGTCGTCAAATACTTCTTTCGTGCAACCAATGTAAGGGGAAATAGACTTAAAAATGTCTCATAGTAAATAAAAGCATTACCTTCTCTTCATCGTCAACTAACTGTCTCTTCGTCTCAGAAGGAACTGGTAAGGAAACAGAGCTATTTCTAGCAAACTGACTTAAATTTACGCCAACAGACATCTCTCTTCAACAGCACCACCACATCTTGGGCAGTGTAATGTAAACACCACATACATAAACGTTTCAAAGATATAAAAACAAGTCATAGATCCATGGAGGTAAGATACCTCCATGCATAGAACAGATGAGATATCCACTCTATGGAGTGGTGTTCAAGCGTAACCTTTTATCGATAGAGTTTAAATATCTATGGAGGGAGCATTCGAATGAGCAGAACGAGAATTCAGTCCGCAACATCTACTGCAGCTTAAGTAGCGGGACCTGAGGACGGCGCATTTTAGCCCGTATAGCGCTTCGAGTATTTTGAGTGTTACTACTTCGCTGCTATAGACAAACCACCAACGGAAGTACCGTGAAACTTCATCTACACGTTTTACAGACATCTTAACAACTTGGTATAAAGAACTAAAGTTGGCGTGAAGGTGTGAAGAGCAACGGTATCACGCTTTTTCTCCATAGTATACAATTTATTTACGTTTCTTTCAGTAACGGAATAAGAAGTGGCAGGCAAAATATTTTTTTTAAATTTTCTATATTACTTATTCATATTGTCGAATCTCTATTCTAATTAACAAAGTTACAATGACACTGTAGATAGTGCCGAAGCGTCATGAAAAAAAAAAGCAAAGAATTTGAAGCTATGAAACTCTTACAGTAAAAGGGATAAACAATTTGCGCCACCTTCTTGTCATTTATTATTTTCAATTTAGCTTTATTTACCCTTCTGCTTTTTATAGACAAGTAAAATATCAATAACATTTATTCGTCATCTCACCAGAAGTGCAAAACCAGACACCAGCACAAAAAATAAAAAATACAGAGTCAATTCTCGAACTTTAGGGCAAGTAAAAGGAGTGACAGCGAACAATATTTTGTTTGGTTTTTTATTGCACTGATTCATATTCTCGAAGGGGTACAAGGAAGGAGCCTCCACGAAGATCGTGCAAGGGTCATTATTGAGAAAGAGAGGATGAGTTTTAGCACGATCGGGAGTACCCTGAGCGTTAGGAAGAATCCTAGCGGCGAATCCTTCCACCACCAGGACCAAAAAGGACAAAGGCTTTTATCAAAGCCAGCCCTTAGAATAATATCCATTAATATAGAAGGTATCTCATCTGATAAAGAAGTTTTATTATCTAACATCTGCAAACAAACAGCCTGTGATTTTCTGTTAATTCAAGAGACCCATAGAGGCCCAGAATACCGAAGACCAAAAGTAAATGGAATGAAACTTATCGTTGAAAGACCAAGTATGACATATGGTAGTGCAGTGTTTGCTAAACCTAATATAAACATCATCTCAGTAGGTTCCACGTCAGATAACGACATAGAGATCCTGACGGTGGAAATCATGTACTGTGACATCCATACACAGGATGAAAAGTATTTAAACTGACAAACTCTGGGAGGTAGCAAGGGACATCAAAGCAAATATTTTTCCCTAATGCCATTTTTTCCTACGAGGATTATTTAAACCAGTGGAGGCCGTATTATGCTCTTCAGTTGTTAGAGGCCGTATCACGATCTTCAGTTGATAGAGGGCGTATTACGCTCTTCAGTTGTACGCTGTCCACTAGTGTTGTAGTGCATTGCCTCTGTTTACTAATGGAGCGATACACCTGGAGTGAGTACACTGATATGGTTGGTGCGTACTACGTAGCGCACCACAACGGACGAGCTGCACAGCGGGTTTATCAACAACAATATCCTAATCGCCGTATCCCACATCATACGACCTTTGCTGCTGTGTACCAACGTCTGCATGATATCGGGTCATTTAGCAGATTACCTGGACAGGGACGCCGTCGCACGATAAGAACGCTGCAATTTGAGGTAGCTGTCTTGCAGCATGTGGGGTGGGATCCTCCAATCAGTGCTCGTGCAATTGCACGGAACATGGGGACGAATCCAGCAATTCTTACATCCATTTCACTTACAGCGTATCCACAACCTGGAACCAATTGATTATCCATCCAGAGCACAGTGTTTGCAGTCATACCTGGAACACTATGAAATGCATCCCACATTTCCATTCTCTGTGTTGTTTACCGATGAAGCAACGTTCGGACTTGATGGAGTTTCCAACATGAACAATTAACATGTTTGGAGTGAGGATAACCCACATACCACAGTTACTAGCGCTCATCAAGTGCGGTTCTTCGTTAATGTGTGGGTCGGTGTTGCTGGGGATTGTTTAACTGGGCCGTATAGCGTCCCCAGTGCCATATTACGAAAAGACAATATTTATAAAGAAGACATTCATAATTTGTAAGAGATTTTTTTTTTATGTAGCCGTAAAATAATAATTTCTCTGTGTAGGTTTAGATTGCAAAGAAATAATTTATGACAGAATGATCTAAAGAGAAGCCCAGTTACACTCTTTTGTTAATTTTTTAGTCGACCTCACTTCTTCGCTTGTCTTGAATGTGTCTAGAGGGACATCTTGCGTGTGCTGACGAATGTAAGCATATTTGTATGAGTTAAGCATATAATATACTGATTCAAATTTATTGTACACTTTTAATTTGTAAGAGGTGATCCCGATTTCATGTCCGCCTTCCTTGAATTAACCTGCATTCAAGTAATTTACAGCTCAACAATCGCAGCGGCCGGTGCAGCCAACGACGCCATTACGTGGCGATATTAACTTATGAAAAATTAGCGGAAGCGGAAAACTCGCCCGCTATTAGCATAATATTAATTTTTCTCCACAGCCGCACGAAGTTGCAGAAATACTTAGCTTTAAGATTCTTATTTTCAGTAGCATAGCCGAGACCCAGAGCCAGGACTCTGACTACAATACAATGGTTAACGGAGGTAAGAAGATACTCTCGCGCGTGTGTGGGCCGCAATTGTAATTAATAACTAAAGATCTTTTGCTTTAACGTCAACTGACTAGCCGAGGAAATTCATATGAAAAGTTTATTGCATTGCTCAACTTAAATATCATTTTTATTAAGGCCCACCACGTAAGTCGGCAACAATCAAAAAAAATAATAATAACAATAATAATATATACATTAAATTACGACGACCGACGGACGCGAGATTGGCGCCGCAACTTTGGGGCCCGATTAATATGATTCTATTGTAATGAATGTAATTATGTATGTGTCTAATTGTTGTAAAATATTAATGCTTGTATGAATTCTTTTACATGTACAACAACAAAACCACACCCTGAGGAGATCTGGAGAGGAAAAAGTGTAGAAAAGAAAAAGGATTGCGAGAAAGAAAAATAAGTAAGGTAAGGCCTATTGTGCAAGTATCCTGTGTAGCTCTGTGCGGAATATCGAACCCATGTGCACATGAGATACCTTCGGTGTTTTGTGTATTTATGTGTTTATTTTTGGAGGGATAATTATTCGTTTTGTGTATTTATGTGTTTATTTTTGGAGGGGATAATTATTCGTTTTGTGTATTTATGTGTTTATTTTTGGAGGGGATAATTAATCGTGTGTGTATCAGTGTTAAAGATTCGTCAGTGGCTTAAAGTGAATTTAGTATGGGTAAGATAGGACAACCTAAAGCATCCGTACCAGAAGAACAAAATTCTGTTAATATGGAAAGTGAGGATCATTTGCAATACGTAAACGAATCCCAAGCCACCGCCTCGGATAACATAATTTCCGGAGCGGGGGCGAGGATCTGTGGACGGTGAATGACGCTCCACAGCAGAATGGGAATAGAGTAACAACTCCACTGCCTGGGCAGGGGGGCCAATCGAGTGCTAGATTAAGCGGGGCACCAGTATGCTCACCGATTGCAGACCCATTTGCAGAATTTCTGCGCAGGTTAGAAGAAAGAGATAGGGAAAGAGATCAGAAACTGGCTCAGATGCTCCATGAGCAAGAGCAACAAAGAGAACTGAAAGAAAGGGAAAAGGAAAGAATGTCAGAACAGAGGGAAAAACAAAGAGACGAAAAACTGGCTCAGATGTTCCATGAGCAGGAGAAAAAATTAACGCAAAAGCTCATTGAGCAAGAGCAGCGCAGTGAAGCAAAACTCGACAGTATCCAAAGCGAACTTGCCGAGATGCGGGACGCGTGCAAAGAAATACCCGATCTTGTGCAAAGCTTAGCCGGAGAGATGCAAAAATTACAGATATCGCAGGCTAGGCTTGAAGACAATGTCCAGACTTTAACCAACCGCGTGGATAATGTGGAGATAGATGCACGGAAAAGTATTGACGCATATTTGGAAGTGCAAGCTCAAAAAGTAGAAAAAGAATTAAATGAATGGCTAGAAGTAAAGGATCGCGAGATATCTGCAAAGATTGAAAGCGATGTAAAAACAGCTGTAGAACAAGCGACTGCAGCCGCGAGTGTAAATATTGACGCTAGCGCTGCCGCACTACGTGCCGAATTAACACAGATCAAGTCCCGTGTGACAGCGGAGTTGCCAAATTGGCAACAGGAGGTCGCGCGGAGACTGTCTGCGTTGGAAAGCAATGTAAACAGTGGCGGACAGATCATGAATCCGACTTCGCGCACTGATTACTATAATAACGCTGACGGTAGCCAGGGTGCGAGTGCGCAACCGCAACCTAATGCGAATTATGAGCACGAACAACATGCGATACCGTGCAGCGCACATCACGAAGTGATGAATGTCCCAGAATGTAGCAATCAGACATGCAAAAAAGAGGACAATGTAATAAAACACAGGACATTCCAACCCTTCAATAGCGAAAAACGAAATGTCCACCCTGTTGTATTTATTAAGAGCTTCAGGAATGTGTTTCCCAGGACATGGACGGAAAGACAAAGAATACAGTTCGTGGTCTCCTTTATTCAAGGTGACGCGGCACTGTGGGCCACCGACTTGTCCGAAAAATGTCTAACGATGCAACAGTTTGAAGGTGCATTCTTGCAAAAATTCTGGTCCGATAGTGTCCAAGAAAGACTACGAAAGGAGTTGTACAGTCCAGAAATGTACAATCCTAAGATGGGAACGTTACGCAAATATTTCGAAAAGTATATAAACAAAACCAGGTACTGGGACGAGCCAATGTCCGATCGTCACATAATCAGATTAATAAAAATGAAGTTGCCCAGTGAAATTAAAAGATATTTCATCAATGTGCCGGAATACGATATAGAACAATTCATGGAAATAGTGGATTCTGTTGACCTATTGATCGAAGATATGAAAACCGAAAACAAGTGGAACCATGCAGGCTATAATCAACACAAAGCCGATTACAATAGCAGCCACAGTAACGGTAGTAACTTAGTACCAAATGGTAACGGGAATAGGCAAGAGCACCGGCAACAGAATCAAGGCACAAACAATGGCAATGGTTATAACGGCAACGGTTATAATCGTGAAAATCGAAAGAGACATCATGATGGACGCATGAGTAATGGACATAATGGTAACGGCAATCCGCAATGGCGGAACAACCGAAACCAGTGGCGTGGTCGTAACGAACCGACACCACAGTGGCAACAAAACACAGCGCCACAATGGAACGCCAACCCAGGTCTGTCACAGAACATGTCAGGGAGTTACAACCGACCACTACAAAACCAGAGCCATTCACAATATCAAAATACACCATCGGGGAGGCAGGGCGGCCAACCCAACAGTAGCAACAACAACAACCAGAACCACAATGTGAGGTTAGTGGAAGTGACAGACAACTGTCAACCCACTGATGCTCATCCGTTAAACTAAAGACAGCCACAATACGCTCTCCGTTGTTGGCTGCAGGATGGTGTAATGAGGGCACATTCACGGATGACAGCCATAAACTTTGTATGCTGAGATACAATGAAGGAACAAAAATAGAAAAGGAACTTGTAGACATACCGCAGAAATGTAACCGAACCGACAAAAGTGTTGTGCAGGCTATATTGCAAGCAGATATGTATGGAGCACCAATACACATAATAGTCGATACCGGTGCGTCAACCAGTGTCATGAGCGCAAATTTTTACAAGTACTTGAGTCAAAATAATAGAATACCAGTATTGCCAGTGAAGAATTGTCGTGTTACAGGTGCAATAGGTGCACAATCTCATATCATAAAGCACCAGGTGCAAGTCGAGTTTACGGTAGGAAATGAAGCAATGAAAAGCTCGTTCCTAGTAGTTAAGGGATTAGGTGTTGCTTGCATCCTGGGGATGGAATTTTTACGCCAGAGGGACGCAAAAATCGACCCCTTGTGCGGGGAAGTAAGCCTTATGAATGAGGATAGACGTGTAATTTTGCCGTTGTTGAGGACACGGGAAGTGCACGGTAAATATTGCCGGAGCTTTCAAACGAGATTCGAAGGAATACAGGTAATGAATTTATATTCTGACTTAAGTACAAGACAAGCATGTTATAAGGAATTTATTACTGAAGATAAAGAGGAGAAAAGGAAACTGATAGCCATGAAAGTTAGGGAGTCAGAACATTTGACTGAAGCACAACAAAACGAATTGACTCAGCTACTTACAGATTATGAGAATGTGTTTTCGGAAAAACCCGGTGCTATCGAAGGCTACACGTATAACATCGAAGTGGTACCTCACGATACTTTCTGTCACGCAAACTACACCATTCCGTGGTCAAATAAGGAGGCAGTTACCAAGGAAATAAGAAAAAATACTTACAAAGACTTAAAGAAGTTCGCTCAGTAGAGCAACGTTTACCTTTGTGTGTAGTAGGTTAAGTTTATAGCGTATTTTTTCTGTGTGTAAATGTTCCGATTTTAGTGTAATATTTAAAGACAATGAGGCACACAAGATTAGTGCGATTCAATTTTGTAGATGTTAAGGAATAATAGTATTTTTAAGCAATTGCATTTTGAAGCAAAAAATGAACGTAGGTTTAAGAATATGTTAAAAATTTCATGTTGAAAAATGCTTTAAAAATATTTTTAAAAAATTTCAATAGCATTTAATGATGAAAGAATTTTTCATTAGTGTGTCATGAATATTTTTGAACTGTAGTAGTAACGCAACTTATGAAATTTAATATTATAGTGTATATGTTGTTCTATGTATTTATGTCTATACCGATCTTGAAATATGCTCAATCATAATTTACTAAACAACATGAGTGCAGGGTGTACATCACCCAAGGTACCTCATGTGTTGTGGACAAGGTACAAAGCAAATCAATAAACGCGACTACCGCTAAGCACTGTTAAAATATATTGCCATCTGCTAAGGCAGAGATTTGCACGAATTTGTAGTGCAAACAAAAGTCACAAATCTAACATTAATCTAGGAACTTGCACGCTAGGCCTAGATTATAAAATGTCTACAATAATGCGAGAGGCAAAGTTTTGTAAAGTCGAGCCTGGCTCTGGAGAGCAAGTACGCAATGAGTGGGCAGACATGACATGGGGACTTACCTCAGGTGAGACGGAAATACAATTGTATAGTCAAAAAATCTGAAGGCAAGTACGACTCTAAGTGGAAAATAAAAAGAGATAATTAGTGCGAGAGACTGGTAAAATCCAGCACTAGCCAAAATCCAGTTCAGACTGAATGAAATACATTAGTGTTTGTGAACTAATCGAAACAGTTACTTTAAGCAGTGTGAAAAACTGTGAAGGTGAAACTGTGATATGGACAGTGAAGTGCTAGTATTGAACGTTCAACAGCGGTGAGGACGCCAAACGCCAATATTACGCACGAAAAACTGTGAATTTGCCTATAAATGTGAACTGTTAACGTGAAGTGAACCCACAGTCAATATTTTTGGGACAGACTGTAGTTTCAGTGAGCACAATAATGCGAGATTGGAATGCGATGCGTGGACTGTTGCAAAACAGCGACCGCAGAAACGGCGAATGTTTGTGCTAAGCTCGTATTGGGACACTCACCAGTGCCTGCGAGTGCGGCGAAAACATAAATAATTTTATCAAGACAAAAACTGACGTGTAATGGAAACAGTATTGCATCAAAACTGCATTCACGGGAGAAGGTCCATGTCATGTTTTCTGCAAGACAGTGCTAGCTTGACACTCGGAAACTGGCGAAAACTTAACAATAACTGCCGCACTAATAAATGCTCCTTTCCCACTAGCGTAACCATCTGCAGCGGGAAACAAATATTACGTTGGTTGTGTGTGTGTTTCATGTACTACGTCGGAGATGCGTAGCAGAGCTGACCCCTCCCAACAAGAGCGGGGGGCGGATATCATCCCACTCCGCCACGCCCGGCCGAGACAGAAGCGCATCGCCAACGGTGCAGCCGATCAGCTGATTCTGACGTTCCGCGACGGCGAGATACACGCTGGCGTCGAGCGGGCGTTGACCTCTCCGCAGCCGCCGCGAACGCCGAGCACCGAACACACCAACCGACGCCGTCGCGAGCCAAACGTCGCGGCGTAGATCATCAACGACACCGCAATCAATTGTTATAATGACCTCATTTTTTGCATAGTGCAACAAAAATATTTGGATGCACATCCTGTACTCCAATGACATTCCAGAAACAATTAAGTGAAAGTGACCAAAGCAGTTAGTCTGTCGCTCCGCCGAGGTTTTCCCCAGGTTTCCCTACGGCCGCGCCAAATGGGGAGCGAACAGTTGACACCCCTGGGACTTCAAATATTCCGGACTAACTCGTGGTTGTATACCTTGAACCTCATCTGTATTACACTTTGTGGACAACACACCTCAGTAATTTAACGCTTTAAATATACGATGTGACATATGTAAACTGTGAAAGAAAAATCTGCGTGTGGACACGGTGGACATGAAAGAGGAAATATTTATGTCAAAAACACGAACATTTTTTATGACATAAACATTTCGGGGGGCAATATAGCGTCCCCAGTGCCATATTACGAAAAGACAATATTTATAAAGAAGACATTCATAATTTGTAAGAGATTTTTTTTTTCATGTAGCCGTAAAATAATAATTTCTCTGTGTAGGTTTAGATTGCAAAGAAATAATTTATGACAGAATGATCTAAAGAGAAGCCCAGTTACACTCTTTTGTTAATTTTTTAGTCGACCTCACTTCTTCGCTTGTCTTGAATGTGTCTAGAGGGACATCTTGCGTGTGCTGACGAATGTAAGCATATTTGTATGAGTTAAGCATATAATATACTGATTCAAATTTATTGTACACTTTTAATTTGTAAGAGGTGATCCCGATTTCATGTCCGCCTTCCTTGAATTAACCTGCATTCAAGTAATTTACAGCTCAACAATCGCAGCGGCCGATGCAGCCAACGACGCCATTACGTGGCGATATTAACTTATGAAAAATTAGCGGAAGCGGAAAACTCGCCCGCTATTAGCATAATATTAATTTTTCTCCACAGCCGCACGAAGTTGCAGAAATACTTAGCTTTAAGATTCTTATTTTCAGTAGCATAGCCGAGACCCAGAGCCAGGACTCTGACTACAATACAATGGTTAACGGAGGTAAGAAGATACTCTCGCGCGTGTGTGGGCCGCAATTGTAATTAATAACTAAAGATCTTTTGCTTTAACGTCAACTGACTAGCCGAGGAAATTCATATGAAAAGTTTATTGCATTGCTCAACTTAAATATCATTTTTATTAAGGCCCACCACGTAAGTCGGCAACAATCAAAAAAAATAATAATAACAATAATAATATATACATTAAATTACGACGACCGACGGACGCGAGAGCCGTATCTGCTATCTAGGCCATTAAATGGCAGGCACTATTACAATTTTCTCGACAGAGCATTGCCAGAAATGCTGGAAGACGTCCTGCTCTCTACAAGACAACGCATGTGGTTCCAACATGACTGGGTGCCGGCACGTTTCGGTCATTGTGTGCATCGATTCCTGGACCGACAGTTCCCAGAAATGTGGATTGGCAGAGGTGGTCCTATACCATGACCTGCTCGATCCCCAGATATGTCCCCTATGGGGAGAGATGCGCAACCGTGTTTACACAACTCCGGTTGCATCAGAAGAGGATCTGGTGGCCCAGATAGTAGCAGCAGCAGGAACAATGCAGGATACTCCTGGGGTTTTTGGCTGTGTCAGACAGAACATGATCGTACAGTGTAACTTTTGTTTAAGTGCCAATGGAGGCATTTTTGAAAATCTACTGTAATTGAAATTGCGTTGTGTTAATGTGTTGTCTCTTGGTCATAAAAAAATGGAAAAGTGTTTGTTGGTTTAATTAATTTGCATTGTTCCTGCTGCTGCTACTATCTGGGCCACCAGATCCTCTTCTGATGCAACCGGAGTTGTGTAAACGTGGTTGCGCTGGGGTTTTTGGCTGTGTCAGACAGAACATGATCCTACAGTGTAACTTTTGTTTAAGTGCCAATGGAGGCATTTTTGAAAATCTACTGTAATTGAAATTGCGTTGTGTTAATGTGTTGTCTCTTGGTCATAAAAAAATGGAAAAGTGTTTGTTGGTTTAATTAATTTGCCACCAGAGAAAACTTCCTCTACCAGTTTAAATACGCCTCATAGGAAAAAATTACATTAGGAAAAGATATTTGTTTTGATCTCCCCTACATCCTCCCAGAGTTTGTCGGTTTAAATACTTTTCACCCTGTATAAACCACCTAACGCTAAATTCTGCTTCAAGGAACCACCTAACATCCACTCACAACCAACAAAATTAGTAATCGGTGACTTTAACTGCCACAGTACATCATGGAGCTGCAAGGAAACTGACAAAAATGGAGAAGATCTAGAAGATTGGAGTGAATCAATGGGACTGATGTTAATCCATGACCCAAAGCTACCACCATCCTTCAACAGTGGCAGATTGCATAGAGGTTATAACCCAGATTACATCTTCGCCAGTGAACATATTGCCCAACAAGTAAAGAAGTACGTTACAGACGTAATCCCACGCACACAACATCGACCTACTGTTTGTTCTGTTGAAGCAGCTGTGAAACCAGACTGTGTCCAGCTCAAAATACAATTTAACTTCAAGAAAGCAAAGTGGGAGAATTTCACACAAGATACTGATATGGAAGTGCTAAATCTCGATGCATCACCAGAGAGGTATGATGATTTTGTCAAAACAGTCCAAGCCATCTCACGTAAATATATCCAGAGAGGATGTGGAACGAACTATATCCCAGGACTCAGTGAAGACTCCAAATCTCTGCTGGAGAGATATGAACAACTACTTGAAATAGACCCATTCTCTGATGAAACAATAAAAACAGGTGAGGACCTATTAAATTCCATATCAGTTTCCAGAAGCAGAAAATGATGTGATTTGGTATCAAACCTAGATATGAAACAGAACAGCCGAAAAGCGTGGAAATTATTGAATACCCTCAACAATGACCGAACCATTACTCCCCCTGACCAAATTGCTCATCAATTACTTCTCAATGCCAAGGCTAAAGGAAGATCAGAAAAATCTAAATTCATTAGACAGGCAGATGAAAAGGAGTATCTCAACACCCCTTTTACCTTAAAAGAACTGGAAACAGTTTTCACAACTATAAAGAGTAATAAAGCTGCTGGCCTAGACGAAATATGGAAGGAACAAATCAAAAAGTTTGGAGCTGCCACAAAACAGTGGATATTAAACCTTATGAACACCTGCATTTCAGAATTGCAAATCCCCAAGATACAGCGTTATAGCACTTTTAAAGCCTGTGAAAGAACCAACAGACCCAAAAAATTTTCGTCCTTTTTCACTCCTTTGTCATTTGTACAAGGTATTGGAAATGCTGATCCTAAATCGAATATCAGAGTATATTGATAAAAGACTCATAAAAGAGCAGTCCGGCTTCCGACCAGGAAGATTTCGCTGTGGACAGATCCTTAATTTGACTCAGCATATTGAGGATGGGTATGAGAGAGGTGAAATAACAGGTGTGTCTTCCATCGACCTCACAGCAGCTTATGATACTGTTAACCACAAAAAGCTGCTTAGAAAAGTATACTTAACTTCAAAGGATTACCGACTAACACAGATCATTCATTGTACGCTGCAAAACAGGAGATACTTCGTCTCTCTCCAAGACAAGAAGCCTCGATGGAGAATGCAGAAAAATGGTCTCCCTCAGGGAAGTGTGCTGTCTCCGCTGTTATATAATATCTACACAAATGACCAGCCAATTAACTCTTCAACTAAGGCATTCATACACGCTGATGATACAGCACTCGCTAACGAAGGTGAGACCTTTGAGGAAGTAGAGTTGAAACTCACAGCAGCTCTTGAAAATTTGGTAAAGTATTACGATGAAAACCGACTGAAACCGAACCCTGGAAAGACCCAAGTCTGTGCACTCCATCTTAGAAACAGGGAAGCCAAAAGGAAACTGAACATCACTTGGAGAGGAGAACAACTACTCCACTACGAAACTCCTAAATACCTTGGGGTGAAGATGGAACATTCCCTCACATTCAAAGCCCACTGTGAAGAAACGAGACTCAAAGTAAAAGCGCGGAACAACATCATCCGCAAACTTACAGGAGCCACCTGGGGTGCCCAGCTAAAAGTGCTTAGAACATCTGCCTTGGCACTATGTCTCTCCACCACAGAATACGCAGCACCTGTCTGGCAAAACTCTGCACATGTTAAACATGTAGATACAGCCCTGAACGAGATAGGACACATTGTTACAGGCTGCTTACGACCTACTACTGTCAATAAGCTGTACCAAATTATGGGTATAGCACCGCCACGCATTCGAAGGCAAACTGCAACAGAAGTGTAGAAGAAAAAAAAAGAGAAATCGACAGTAGAAATCCTTTGTTCAGACATGACTCTCAACAGCCAAGACTGAGGTCAAGAAAAAGCTTCATACAGAAAACTATGGCAATTCGTTCATCTCCCAGAACTCGCAGAAAGGAGCTTTGGCGAGACTCCCTAGCTGAAGACAATTACATAACGGTCAAGGAGGAAATAGCCGGAAGTTCACACCTGTCATACGTTACCTGGAAGACTTTGAACAGACTGTGAGTTGGGGTGTAAAGGTGCAAAGCCAATCTCAGGAAGTGGGACTTCAGTAATGAGGAGGAAACTTGTCAGTGTGGTGATGTATAGGATTAACAATATCTGATAGTCTGCAGGAACCTACCAGCTTCATGCACTATCTGTAATCTTGCTGCAGCCAGCGAAACTCCTGTGATAACCGTCGAATATTGGGCCCATAAAAAAATATAATCATCTTGCTGCTTGTTTATCTGCTGCTTGTTTGAATATATTTTTGAATCTGTGTCATAAATACTACTGTACATATTTAATTTTGCAAAACTGTTATGTGAATCAATACTTATTATTAAAAAAATGTATTGTCGAATCTATTCTAATTAAATATGTTCCTGTGACAATGACAGGAAACTGTCTTATGCAGAAGTACTTAGACACACACCATGGTTTGAGTAAACACTCAGCCATAAAATCGCAAAAATTATCTCTACGATACAAGTATAATACCACATCTCGAAATTTTTCAAAATAAAAAGTGTGTCATATCAAAATAATATTTACAATTATGAATTTTCTGTACATACCTATGAAAAGTAACTAGTTCTCATTTCACACACTTCTCTTTACATATGCAGCAACGACAGTACTGCACTACAACTGTTACTAAGACTCAAATGTGCAGAAATGTATACAAAACAATGTGAATATGCTTAATATTCAAGATTTGCTATTACCACAAATTGTAGACAAGCAACATCGTCCGCAAATCATGTGACTGACCTGGTTTGATATTTAAAACATGTGCAATAGACAACACTCACTTCATAGACAGACATACTGTATGGAGATAGCTGACGAATGAGCTTACAGTATTCTTCTTTTTTTGTTTATTTAACTTTCGCTATACACTACTCAGTCAAATCAAAGTCTTTTTGGAATCCTTGGTTGTATTTGCACATAGTCATGTTCTTGTGTTGTGAGCTCTGACTCCATTCGTCTTGCCAGAAATCAAACGCTCTTTAGTGAATAAGTTATCCATATTCCATGTGGGGAATTCGTTTTGTCTAGTGGTGTCCCATAACTTTCACCTTCCTGTGCAATTCATTTCCTTTGTCATTGCCTGGGATTCTACTATGGGGTTTCACCCACAAACATGTGATTTGCTTTTGCCTCCTTATGCCCTTATAGTACCAAAAACGAAACTGGATTAGGTATTTGTTAGAGATTTTTGAGGCTTTCATACTAGATTTTGTTTTTAGTACACACTCTTAGAGTCTGATAATATTGAGAAAGATGAGTACTCCTGATTCATGAAACACTGAGTCGCCTTTAAGACAGCAAAGGTCTCAATCAGATGGAGGAATTTGTTGGTCATTTAAATTTTTGAGCTATCTACATTTGTGGACTGAATATAGCATATTCCATAATGTCTTCTTCTGCTGTCTTTGGACATTGTGAATAATTGTGGATTACCCTGTTTCCTGTTTCATTCATTTCCCCTTGCCTTGCTAAAAAACTCACGCTTTCCCTCTCTTGTTTGGAAAGAAACATGATCCCAGAAGATGAAACAGTGATATTGGTTGACAGGCCACTGTATTTTCGACTCAATATCTTTGCACATACCTGCAAAATCATTATATGGGGAAATGAAATCATACTGGTTTTCGCTCTAATTTTCTGGGTGTATACAGATCGATCACAAAATTTGATGTATTGCATGTTGTGAACATGATAGTCTCTTCACTGTCAATCATTCCATGAGCATCTTTATTCCGACATGAACAGGCATCTCTTGCACTTCCACTAGAAGTGCATTGGTGTGTATTTCTCCATTCCCAAACACACATGTACACTGAAGTAATGAAATTTATCAAACTACTCTAACAACTTGCTGTTTTTTATTTGTAGAATATACACTGGTAATCCAGTATAGATTGAACGAGAGAATGCTACAGAAGTAGCAGCACTCAAGGATATGCCCTGCATTATGTTGAAGTAAAGGGTCTAAGAAAATTTAGTATCTGCTTGCTACTCCTTTCAGCCCTCCTTGTCTCTGTCAAAAACATAGAATTTAGAATTAGAATATATATGGAGCAAACATTTAAATGCGTTCTGCAGTTAAGTTCCAATCATTAATTCTGTCATCAAGTACCTTGTAATAAACACAGTTACTGTTTACACTTTTATGTCTCAATCGCAGTAACTTCAGTCAAACAGAAATAACTGTACCTCTACTCAACAGAGAGATCTTTTGTGACTCATATTTTCAGACATATAAAACTTATGACCATATCATGAACACTAGCAGAATCTGAAAAAAGTAGCATTTGTGAATGATAAATTCCAAGGAAATAATATTAAGGTTTAATGTTCCATAGATGACGAGATAATTGGAGAGGGAGAAATTTCCATTAACAGCAGATGTTTCATACTCCTCACTTTAGATAAAATTTTATCCACTGAAAAATTAAACATGGAATTCTGTTATTAAATGTCCGATATCATATAGTGCATTGCACTACATATCAGAAACTTTTTTCAATAGTTGACTTTACACAAGCCAGAGACAAGAGAAATGGCAATACTGTGGAGGTGGCCAACTAGCTAGGCAGTACTTTCTTCAGGGAAATATTTTCTGCAAACTCTTCGATTTCGATTGTTGTGAGATATCTAGGAAACTGTTTCCCAAAAAGAACGACCTCTGAACAATCTCTAAAGGTGAATTTTCTTACTGATTTTTCTTTATGAAAACGTTATCTAAAGATAGCAAGAAAGTGTAAAGTCACATAATAACTGAATTAAACAAGAGCCTTCGATACCATCCGTCTTGTTTAACCAGTAATGTCGTAACAAGCCTCAAAATGCAACTCAAACATTATGGTCTCGATAGAGAACAAAAGGAGGATACAAACTGACATATACTAAAAAAATATATACCTAATAACAACACACTCTAAGATGAAAAATCGCCACAACACGAAAAATTTAGCGAATGGGACGGAATTTGATAGATTGATGTACATATACAGACAAACAAATGATTACAGTTTCAGGACAAATGTGGATGATTTATTCAAGTGAAAGAGATTCTCAAATTCAGCTAGTCAATAATGCATTGGTCCACCTCTTGCCCTTATTCATTGATTGATAGAGTTGTTGGATGTCCTCCTGAGGGACATCATGCCAAATTCTGTCCAATTTGCGCTTTAGATCGCAAAAATCCCAAGCTTGTTGGAGGGGTCTACCCATAATGCTCCGCACAGTCTCCATTGAGGACAGATCCAGGCACCTTTCTGGCAGAGGGTAGGGTTGCAAAGCTTGCAGACAAACAGCAAAAACTCTCACTGTGCGCAGACAGGCCTTAACATGCTAAAATCTAAGCCCAGGATGGCTTGCCATGAGGGAAAACAAAACAGGGTGTCGAATATCTTCGACCTACAGCTGTACTGTAAGTGTGCCGCAGATGACAACCAAAGTGGTCCTGCTACGAAATTAAATGACACCCCAGACCATCACTCCTCGTTGTTGGGCCATATGACAGGTGACAGTCAGGTTTTATCCCACCGTTGTCTGGGGCGTCTCAAGACACAACTTTGGCCTGGAACCCCATTATCTGAGTTAGAATTGTCTTCAGTGATGAGTCCCACTTCGAATTGAGCCCCAATGACCAGCAAAGACTTGTCTAGAGATGTCCTGGATAGCGGTGGGATACCAACCTGACTGTTGCCCACCATACAGCCCGACTGACTTGCTGAATTTGTGAAGCTCTTTCTCTCGACAAATCATCCAATTTTTCTGAAATTATAATCATTTGTTTGTCTGCACATCTACATCACATCTACGATTTCTGTCTATTCAGATAATTCTTTCATGGTGCGTCTTTTTCGTACCGCAGTGTATATAATTGAATGCAAATATTTCTCCACAGAAAAGTTAGATAAGCCTCAACGCCACTGAGCGAATATTTATATGCCTTATGTTACCGTTAGGGTACGCAAAATTGATATCGACAGCTTACTCTTTACTCCTTATTGTTATCGTTATTCTGTTGTTGTTATGTGCTCGTATGTGTGAAGTAGTGGTTGTGCACATACTGATTTTCATCAAATAAAACGTTCTTTCACAAAGCTTTCACCGTCATTGTACTTAAAATGCTCAACAAAATGAAATGATCCCATGACCTACTGTGAAACTAACGTTTTATAAATGTTAAAAATAGAAGTCTCGTACAGAAATCCGGAGTCTTTTCGTGAAGTTACGCGTGTGCTGTGTCGTTTTTCTATTTTCGTCCACTGATCGTTCGCATATGTAGCGTACCATTTATTCTATACGTTCAGGGCTAAAAAAGAGTGGTACAGCCTCATCCAGACTCTAAATAGTTGAAAAGTTCATCAGACGAGAACATCATTGAGTGGGAATTTGCCATGAAGGCGTATTTAGTCCATGACGAACTGGGAGAAGTTGTAGAAAACTCTCCTTTGGATCCAAGGAAACTGGACGATTCATGCGAAAATGGAGGTAAAAAAGTACCTTCTTGGATTGGACTTTTCGTGAACAAAACAAATTATTCCCATATAAGAAACACAAATACAGCATCAGAAGATTGGAGGGCCCTGAAAAAACCATTTGAAGACTTTATTTACGCATAGAATGGACTCGCTTAGAACATTAATCACAACCAAATTAGATAAATGTAAGTCGGCACATGAATATTGAGATCGAGTTTAAGTTAAATTAAATGAACTTCACAGTGAGTGAAGAGCGGACAGGAACTTTGCCCCTGGATGGATTACCTGATCATTATCAACTTATGATTTTGGTTACTGAAAACAGTGGTACATGTGTCACCAGAGGTTCTATTACAGGAAAATTAAAACAAGACGTCAAACCTGAAGACACAAATGGAAATGAAGACTCAGTCACACAAAATGCATTATTGAATACTACAAGTGCAACAAACCCAGTCATATTGCTAGACATGGTGCTAGCTAGGGTGAAAGACGAGGAAGCTTGTCAAGAAATAACGATAAAAGAAATGTATCCAGAAAACAGTTAGAACACAAGAAAGCCTTTCTTGCAGCAAATTCTATCCAGTAGCACGAAAGGGAGATGTTGTATTTAGATTCTAGTGCCTCAACCCACATCACTAACGATTTCATAACACCAAGCCATGTAAAACCTCAGTGATCAGCGCAGCAGGTACTGGTTTAGTAGCAAATACATCTCGAAGTGTTGATCAGACCTTACATACTGGTGATAAAACAATGGAAGTAGGAGTGCCTGATGTCGTTTACATCTCAAACTCAGCTGTGAATTTATTCTCATTTAGTAAAGGGCATAAAGTGACATTTAAAAAAGAAGGTCGATTCATGAAAGATGCAGAAGGTGAACTAACTGCCGAAGCATCACCTAAGAATTGCGTCTACTATTTGAATACAAATGAACTGAAACAATGTTATGACACAAAAGGTAGTGCATCCTTGTGGCACTGCAGGCTAGAACATACAAATCGCAAAAGTATTCTGAAGTTGGCAAAGATTTCAACGGGATGAAATGAGGATATAGCGATCAAAAATTCCTGTGAATTGTGCATCATGCGAAAACAGTCACGTCCTCCATCAAAAATTAGCAGAAAGTATTCTGAAACATCTTGGTATTAGTACACTCTGATTTGTGACGGTTGATGAAGGCAACATCTATTGGTGGAAATCGTCATTTTCTCACAATTAATGGCGATTATTCAAGATTCAAATTAATCTACTTTTTGAAGATATGTCTGAGGTCACAAAGATGTTTGAAAACTTCAAATTCATGGTGGAAAGACAGACAGGTAGAAGTATCAAGTAATTGTGCTCTGACAGTGAAGAGGAATATGCCACCTACAAACTAAAAAGATTCCTGAAATCTTTAGGTGTCATCCACCAGATTACGGTACAATGAAGTCCACGCCAAAATGGTGTTGCTCCAGAGCTAATCAAACGCCAGCTGACAAAACCCACATGATGGTGTTCGATGCCAACTTGCCAAAGGAGTACTTGACTGAAGCTGTGTCTACAGCTGCATACTTAACAAATCGTTCTCTGTTCATCACACTTGGAGATGAACTCTGGTAGAGGAGAAATCCTTCTTTATCAAATCTGACAATTTCTTTTTGCAGTGCAATGTTCACATTCTGAAAGCACATCGCAAAAACTAGGATAAGGAGTCACAGAAGCTGGCATTTCTAGGGTACTGCCAGGCAACAAAAGGCTATTGATTATAGGGAAACTTATCAGATAACTAAGTCATGCAGTTCACCTCGACCTCTCGACTTTGTGGTCATAAGTGCGCCTTTGTCAGAGTGTGGCCTGGCAGTGGCACGAGAGTGCTTCCAAGTAGCTGCTCCAAACACCAAAGACTGGCAGGAACTGCTGGGTGAGGCGGAAATCATACCAAGAAGGCAGTGTTTCTTTTGAGGAAGGAGTATGTTTTATCTGGCAGGTGCGAGTTGAATGCAAGCTATACATCAGGCGCACAGACCTGTCCACTATTTGTTTCTGGCAACCTATGTCCTGGGAAGTAAGCATATGAACACCATCTGGATCTTTCTTTTGTGACTATTCCCTGCCAGTTGCGAGTGGCAGTTAATTTGTGTACAATTATTGTGCTTCTGGCCACAAGGCATCCAACCAGAATTTGTTGAAAGTTTTTTTGAACTGTTATTTGTATTTAGGTTGTACCAGGAAGCTGTAATTGTTTCAAAATCACCCCTCCCCTCCCCCAAAAAATGGGGAATGTTATCGTAGCTTAAGCTTATGGCTAAAACCAACTAGTAGGGAAATCATTGGGTGAGCTCATGAGCTTAAAATACTATTCCCAACTATGTGGATTGGTAAAGTGATAAGGGGCATGGTTCTCATGTTATAGTGAGCTACGCTTAATAATTTCGAATTTAGTGAAATTCTATTTGGAGCTTCCTATATGGCTAATTCTGCAAGCTGCCTTAAGTGATTATAGTGACTAAGCTCTCTGTACACTTGTTACATTAAAAGCTCATGGGTGTTGGTAGACTGCCATTTGGATTGTAAACATTATGGGAACTTGAGAGCCCTGCTCTCTACTATTCTTTTTGTTATAATGGACATTAATTTGCAGGCCAGATTATTCTAACCTATATCCCTTAGTAGTAGCGGCTTCCTGAAATTTCTCCCAAGCCGTAATTATAATCTTGCCATTATTTGTGAAACGTTTAAGGTGGCTATTTAAGATTATGATAACCTGGCATGTTATAAAATATTCTATGAGTTTTACTTAATGAATTAATAGTAAGCCAAACTTCATTTTATTTTTAGTAATGCTGAACGAAATTTCATATGTTTGGTAATTAGAAGTGCGCAGCAAATCCACTGTTAGAACTGCTCTTTGTTCAGTCGAGTGTGGTTTCTTTTACTGTCACACAGTTCTTGTTTTGCGTTTCTTTCTGGTTGCATATTGGTTTGTATGTTATTCAGCCAGTAACTGTGCAAACCAATTTTAGTTTATTATAGATTTCTGTAATGCCTTGTCTGATCACAGTGGTTCTTAGCTTTCTGTGGCAAGTAGCTCCAGTCATTACAGCTTGAGCGATTGTTTCATTTCCATCCTGATCTCAAAGTTACTGTTGCTTCATAGTGACTTGGCATAATTAAACCAACTGACTTAAACCCTTCATGACTGTATTCAACTAAGATTTTTTCGTTTCATATTTGAATAATTATTTTACTAAACCATTTAATTCCAACATTTTAAGTGGTTAGAATTTTACCTAATTGATGCTTCTGCTGTATTATTTAATTCCAAGTTTTTATGTCATTTTTTTCTTCACAAATATTAACGCCACAACTCTGAAATATATTGATGATACTGAAATAAAGGTAAACCCATCTGTTTGAATTAGCGTTAAGTAAAAGTAAAGTAAAAGAACTGAACATCTAAAGAGGTTTCTGCTAATAATTCCTGCTGTTTCTTTGAATTCTTCAGTAAGCTGACTGATATGTTGCTTAATTAAAGAGGAAATTCCTTTACATATTTTGCTGCGTAGCTTCATTAAACAAATTGTTGTAATTGTTCTTGAACTGTGAATGATGCTATTGCCTTTTTCCCTCAGGTCAGCCATTCCACTCCACAGCCATATGCTGTACCTCAGTGTCACTTGTCAAAATAACACCATCAATTAAGATATATTGTGTTGGATGTATAGCTGAAATGATCAATAAGAAATCATAATGTCTGTTCCATAACCACAGCCGCCAAATAAGATGCTACTACTCTTTTTAATAAGCTATTCCTTTACTTCAGGGTTTCTATGATGATGAGTGTAGACAGTTCGTATTTAAAGATATGACATACACGGAAGATACTGGCAAAATTGAGACAATTGCAGCCAGTATTGCATCACCGAGATCTTTCAAGGATATGAAGTGTGCTAAAACATGGGAACCGCAAAGTGATTAACATGTTTTTACCAAGGAATTCACTGGGACGATCCTGGTATACCCTATAAAGTGTAGTGGCGTCGCTTTGATTATTCGACCATCATCCACTTCAAGGGAAGGAGAAGATCTCATGAATGAATCAAATCTTCAAGTTTGCTGCTATTCAAGACATGTAATTCTATGGATGTCCTGCTCTCCATTAACTCAAGGAGAGGATGTGTGAAAATAGTGTTGCTGTTAGACCTGCTTATAAAATTGTAAAATTATTTTTAGAAATGAATGAAATTTTACCTCATAATATGTGTACGATTTCTGTTCACCTTGTTCCCACTTTGACAGTATACAGTTTCGTCCAGACACTATGTCTGTGGTTCTCCTAGATATAATTTTTTAGAGATGTTTGCTATATGTCTTTGGTAGCGGACGAGGTCAAGTGCCTCTTGCTCCCATAATATAATTCACGCGCACGATAGGCGTAATTCGTGAACCCATCCCATATCTTCTGTTATTCTCTGACTTAAACTACGCATCCTTAATAGTACTCATTTTCAGAAAAAGTAATGTCATTTCTGTCTTGCACAGCCTTTATATATACATACGTAATGCAATAGGGGATAGTTTTTTGTAAATAACAACAAAGACGTAAGGTAACGAATGTTTTCGTTTTCCAGTTTACACAAATACAATTCAGTCCTTGAGATTATGGTTTAGTTCTTGACAATAAAATTCAGTTCTTGCAGTACAATTTGGCTCTGCTACTCCAGTGCAGACATACTTTTTAACTTACGTACTACAACAACTGGTTGAGAACACTTTTTTGTATGTTTTTCCCAGTCGCATTAGATGATATTGTTTACAGTTTTTCCAGATATGTAAATCTACGCTAAAAACTAATGTGAAGATACTTTTTTACTACTACAACTATATTCCACCGTTCCAGTAGCGTAGCTTTTACAATAATTCTGATGGACTGTGTACACTTATAATCTAGTTTCCACAGCCCCAATAGCAAAGGTTTTTACAATTATTCTGATTGCCTGTGTACATTTAACAACTAATTTGTCTTGGATGGCTAGCAACACGTGAAAAGTATTCTATTTACAAGATGTACATGGTTCACAGATATGTATTTATGGGATACACATATTTTGCATATGAATAAATAAAGATACAAGTAATTTTTCTGTTTATGCTTTTTTTTAATTCTTTTGTTTATGCTATTTCAACTTTTTTTCACACACACATGAGATATATATATATATATATATTCCTTCAAGAAGGAAAATGGACAGTTGGCTCTTAACAACCAAGAAAATTGCAAAGAACTTTCTAAATATTTTAAGAATCTTCTAAATTGCCCCGAGCCCACAGAAAGATTTCCACCAAAAATTCCCCAACAATGCAATCCAGTTTCACTTGCACCAAATGAAGAGGAAATCATTAAAGAAATTCATAGGTTGAAAAACAACAAAGCATCTGGTGAAGATGGAATTGTTGCAGAACTTTTAAAGGCAGCTGGTCCAAAAACCGTTAAAGAAATTACTTCAATCATGCAAAACATTTGGCAAACTGAAAAAATTCCTGATGAATGGAAAACCGCCTTGATTCACCCACTTCATAAGAAGGGAGACAAAACTGATGTTAATAATTACAGAGGAATTTCTCTTCTTCCAGTCACATACAAAATCCTCTCTCAATGTCTTCTGAACCGAGCACAACAACAACTTGAATGGAAAATCGGCGAATATCAAGCAGGTTTCAGGCCAAATAGATCTTGCCCAGAACAGATTTTAGTCCTCAAACTAATTCTCAGACATCAAAAAATTTACAATAAAAAACTAGTTTGTACCTTTGTAGATTTTAGAAAGGCTTATGACTCAGTGGATCGTGAATCTCTTTTCCAAATTGTGAAAGAACAAGGCCTGGATCCTAAAACCACGGCAATTATCAGAGACACGCTAACTGGTACAAAATCAAAAGTAAAGTTCAGAGGAGAAATTTCAGAATCCTTTGAAATAAAAACAGGCGTGAGGCAAGGTGGTGGACTCTCTCCGTTGCTATTTAACTGCGTTCTAGAAAAAGTAATACAAGAGTGGCGCGAACGAAAATTGGAGTTCAAAATTGACCAACCAGTGAAATTAGGACGAACAAATATTCGAATAGACTGTTTGGCCTTTGCAGACGACTTGGTTATTCTAATGCAGGACATCCAAATTGCTCAGAAACAAATATAAATTCTTAAAGAAACAGCAGAAAGAGTAGGTCTCCAAATCTCATTTGAAAAAACACAGTATGTGACTAGCAACAAACTGGCACCCAAACTTTTGGAAACTAAGTATGGAAAAATCAAAAGAGTTTCGCAATTCAAATATTTAGGTGAAACAATCTCAGAGACTGGTCTAGAAAAAATTGGAAATGAAATTCGTTGTCAAAAGATGGAGACAGCTTTTAGACTTTCAAAAGACATCTACAACAAAAAATGTCTCTCGAGGTACTCTAAATTGAGACATTACAACACGGTCATAAAACCAGAGTGCCTTTATGGGGCTGAAACGCTAATTTTAAACAGAAAAAAGGACATTCAAGAAATCCAAAAAAGAGGAAGAAAAGTAATCAGAAAAATTCTAGGTCCAAAATATACTGAAGAAGGAACATACAGGCTAAGAGCAAATAGTGAAATTCAACAATACACCAGCATATATTCGGATATGAAAAAACGCAGATTAAAATTTTATGGACATATTAAAAGAATGGATGCTACCAGACTAACTAAACAAGTAGTGGAATTCTACGAAAATCGAAGTAAAGCTAAATTTGAGACAATAAAATGGATTGCTGCTATAAAAGAGGACATGAAAGAGGCAGATATAAAACAAGATGAAATTCAAGACAGAAAATTATTTAGGCAAAAAATTCATGACTGCGTAGTTGGTCAAGCTGAAAAACCAAAGAAAACTGGAACCACATGGTCTGATGAAAGGAAAAGAGCTCATTCCGAGAGAATGAAAACAATTTGGGCAGAGAGAAAGTCTAAAAGAAAATAACTGAATGCCCCGTGATTGTACTTCGCGTGGTCCAGTAGGGCCCAAACGTGAATAATAATAATTATATATATATATATATATTTCATTGTTTTTTATCTGTTTTCCACACATGTTGTGTGTGTGTGTGTGTGTGTGTGTATACAAACGTACATAGAACACACAAATATTTACAATACACACACACACACAAAATCATTCTCTCCCTCACTTAGTAAAAGTCCCCTCCTCTCACTGCAAGTGAGTATTGTGAGCACAGGAGAGTATTAATCCCATTATCATAAATAACGCTTTTATCATCAAGAGGTGACAAGCTGAGTTTAGACCGCAGCACAGTGTACACTTTCATGTCCCCTCGATCGATTACTAGTTTGCTGTACCATATGTAGTTGCTGCAGTACAGCACCACGAACACTGCTGTACAGGCACTTCAAATAGTCTTCAATAGAGAGGGCTCTCGATGCCATATGATTCACACCCTTAGCCCGCCTCTTTGTGGCACCTTCCAATGTGCGATACACATACATTTTTGATCGCATACATACAAACTTCACAATCAGCAATCCATTCCCCTCGTCTTTCATAAGTTCAATAAAGTCTTGTTGTGTGGAACAATACTGTAAGGATTAGTGGTCATATATGAGGACATGTCGAATGCATTACGATGATACCTCATTACTTCATATGGATCACAATTCTTCACCCAATAAATGAAGCTATCTGTATCCATAAAAAAGTAATTTAAGATCTGCAAAATGAGATTTTGCAAACTCATATGAAAGCAGTACATGTGGCGTTCTGATAGGTCTAGTATGCACCCCCGTCTAACTTAGATAGGTTTCGTAAACTCTACTGAAGTCTTTTCCATCTCCACAGGAATGAAGTTCTTATTGAATATGGTGTACCCACTTCAAATTTGGTGTGGGAATGCATTTTCTTACTCCATAACGCCCATCCCATTCGATTCTAACCAAAATTTCACGTCATTCCCTCAAATTCTACATTTTTTCCTCGAAAATTTAATTATTCATTGATTTATTAAAATCTTTCTCAAAGTCACACTTTGCAGAAGCCCTCTCTCTCTTATTTAGATCATTATACTCCTTCAACCTGGGGGACTGTTTGAAGGAGATAGCCCAGGTGATTTTAATCATCTCCAGCGTCGAGTTCAGACACTGCTGTTGGAGGTTACAATATTGAATAATGTACCTCCACTTATTCCCCAGTGTTGCCATCAGTTCTGGGTTGGAGCCTTCCTGAGAAACTTGGTGCTCTGGACATATCGGCAAATCAGCATGCGCATCATACGAACTAATATGGTATGTGAGTTCTACCTCTGCCACATGTCCCACATCAGAATCAGCCGCCAAACCCTCCATCATTTTTCCAGCTAGTCTCTTGCATTCATCTTCAGGCACCCATCAAAACCCACCAATCGGCAGTGATTGTTGCATGGCATGCTAGTATAAGTTATTTACATCCAAGTACATTATGTAACTTGAATCAAGGGTTGTGGTGAACCTGTCTCCCATTGGTGTGTTATTTGCCTTTGCATGCCTATGGACACATGGAAAAAGTCCCCCACAGATCCCTCCCTCAATGAAAAGAAACATGTCAGTATCAGTCAATAATTCGATACTGTACTTCGTTTTCCTAAGCATTGTGTCCCTACACAACCTAGGTAATAGAATGTATGATCCAGAGAATATGTGCTAATGCATAGACCCTTGAATCTCTCGAAAACGTCCACAAGTAAGCACATGTCTCTGTCCATGTAAACCTATGTGTACTCTCCGAAAGTGAAGATGTTGAATTCCCAGCAGTCATACTTTGCATCATCCGTAAGGTTTCTGGAGAATGCAGTTATATTGGATAGTCTGGTTTCGTTGAGTTTTGTCATACTATCCACATACTTGTTCGGGAAAACCCCCTTACTAGTAATAAGTTGAAATTGTTCTGCTTTGGGGAATGCAGCTCATATGATATACATATCCCCCTGAGGTAGAGTTTCAACAAGTTTCTGGAGTGTTCCCTGCACATGTAAAGGAAGTGGAACATAATTCCTGGCGTCATTCGTTTGGGGAATGAAATGTATTTCTCGACACTCTCAGGTAGGACACTGACCTGTTCTTTCTCCATTCCGGAATCAGCCAAGTGCTCAACTAGAAAGTGAGCGCCATATCCGCTTAAATTATGGAAGAAAACGGTTATGTGCCTTGGTAACACGTATTTCACCACGGAACTTCCCCATAAGATGACAGTGGTCCTTACAAGGAGTTCCCGCTTTTCTATCTAATGGCAGCCCACAAATATAACAGTCAACTCTGTTATTGTAAAAAAACTTCATTCTCCTTCGATTTGGTCATGAGAACATAGTCAACCTCCCATGAAAGTTTTTCGAGCTCCTTGAGCAGCCAAACTACTGTATTATCCCTGATAAAAGATTGGTAGCAGTTGAGACTCTAATCATAGGGCGATACAATTTGGTATGCTACCGCATATGGTACGTATTTTTCTGTAAACATGGTATGTAAGGTCGTGGGGTCACCTTCACAGTGGGTCACAGGGGCGGGGAGGCATTCAAAGTTGGTGTACACTACAATTGGGCATCACTCCAGATGGCGAGCATTTTTAAACCTTATCTGTTATCCTCAGTAGGCATAACAACACATACTGGGTCCATGGAAGCGCAATCTACCATATTCTTTGTTAATAACTGTCTGAGGAAAAATAATTGAGACACCTTAAATCAAATATGCTTTTTACACTTTTAGTTATCCTATTGAAATAACAGAAGTTGGGACATGTCTTTGATCCAAACATAACCATAATTATCATCTTCAGAGAAGAGCAGCATGTTTACATGCATCTTACACTCACCAACGAATTTTGAAAAATGTAGGGGGCTGACAACAATATGCTTGTCCTGCTCATCTGACTTGCTTTCCTTCTCCAGGCCACAAATATGAACTGATATTCCAGTATTCTGTGCCTCAAATTTAGGTATGTCCTGGATCTTGATGGGGAATTCGATACCATTAAAGTTATAATGCTTATGAATGTCAAGATGTCTACCATATTGAGATGTGCACTGCTGATTTTTCTCCTAATGTCTCTCGCAAGCTAGGATTGACCATGCAAAATAAGCCTGATCGGTTCTATTTTCAATATTATTGCATGTCTGCTTATTAGCTATCTCCTTAGGGAGCTTGATATAGCTAGACCCTCCATTTACCAGATCATAGACTTGTGTATGGATGTCCAGGTGTAGTGTTTGACTGAGTGCTTTAGCTGACCCTCTTACTTCCATCTCAGAAAACCAATTCATTATAGCACTCAAGATGGATTTACGAAACCACTCGGTGATTGATGTGCTCCACGTTATCACGCCTTTTTCGCCCAAAGATAATGAAGACTTCTCTCTTCAATGCCAGAGGCAACTTTTTTTTGGGGGGGGGGGGGGGGAGGGGGTTGCGATAGTTCGAGAGGCAGAGCACCACACTGCATTTAATAGAGGGATACCGCAGATCATTGACTACTTTGTGGATCGCCGCTTCCATGACAGGACGGCATGCCCTTAGAAACCAACAGCGTCGCGGTACCCTCCTGCTGGATTCTCAATCCTTCTGAACGAGGTCGCTCCTTAAAGGCGTCTGCAATCATCGAGTATTCTAACTGCAGTATGGTTTCACTGACCTGATGTCCTTCACTAAAAAGATGGGAGAAGGAACTGCCACTGCCCACAAGATCATCTCTGTTACTAATACTTTAACTACAACTAGATAAAGAAGCTGGTTGCGGTGATGTGTTGAGAGGTATGTGGTGTACCACGCGAGACCGGCGATGACGCGATGGCGGAGGGAGAACAGACGCTGCGGAATTGGGCCAGTGCTAGTGGTCCTGCTGCTGCAGCCGTTGCCAGAGGGAGGATGGTCCATGGACGGCAGTACAGAGCTGGAGTGGAGCCAGCGGCTACCACAACATATTACATGAACTGTCCCGCAGAGGCAGCCGCTGTAGAATGTCGGGGGAAGATCCATCTGCCCATTTCCACTTTGCACTCTTCTGTGTTTTTGCACATTTCACATCCCTGACAGACCTTGGTGATGCAATGTTTATTGAGAATGCCTCTGTTGTATTAACATCTTCTGTGTATGCTACAAATGCAGCATCTTTAAATGAGAACCGTACATCATCAACATAGAAGTCATGAAGTAAGTAATAGGTTATTACAAAGAGTGGTAGCATCTTTCTTGACAGTTGTGATTACGGAACAGACGTTATGATTTTTTATTGATCATTACAGCTATATATCCAACAGAATACATCTTAATTGATGGTGGTTCATCAATCTACCATAGTGCATTTGAGTCATAATGCTTAAAGCGGTGCTCATACTTAGAAATGAGTTCATCCCTTTTAAACAAGTCAGATAGCAAATTGAATCTGTGGTATATAACACAAAGTAATGGAATAAGATGAGTAGGGAACATGCAATAATCAAGAGTGTTCAAGTGGGGACGACCCTTAATCACTTTCACATAAATATCCCAGGGCATAGTATGCACATTTCATGATTTCTCCCACTCAATCATCTTGTAAGCAGTAACATTATCTTTTTCCAGTGAATCCATAGTCCTCAAGACTAATTGTTGTGACATATGTGTTCTTGAATAAAACAGAGTTGTACAGTCTGTATTCCCCTTTAGCAGCTTTGAAATAGCAATAGCTAAAGCACGAACCTCAGCATCCACGACCATACTTTGCACTGTACACACGCCACCACTGTTCAGTTTCTCTATTAGAATTACAGTGCTGCTACTGTTGCTCCTAGCCTCCAACAGCATTATCTTATTCACAGACATCCTGCACGCACTTGAAACTGAACAACTGATTGACAATGGAGTCATAGTGGTTATTCAGTTATATACGACTGGTGCACTGAAGTGACAGAGAGAAATCTATTGGACATTTGGAATAAAGCATGTTTTGCATTCAATCCTATAGGAAATTTCTACATAACACGGCATTTATTTTGAAAGTTCAGCTTCGACATATATGTTATAGGATCTAAACAGACATGTGTTTAATATGTATCATTAAGTCATTGTATTCTCATTCTAGCATGTAACAAATAAAGTCTTTGTAAGACGCTCTAAGAGGTTCTTTGTTTTCGTGATAAATTCATTTTTGATGGCTGCATCAGATCTGTCTCGGAGTGTTCCCCTCCAAAGTGTCAAACAGGTACGGTGCTTAGCAAGAGGACCTTAAAATGTGCTTACACTCGATACAGAACAGTTTTGCGATAACATTATGTCACGCGAACGTTACTCTAGCCGTTTGCTTTACCCTTGAAAATTAACCCTGAATGGATGTACTCCACTGTATTGCACACGCAGTGTTGTCTTCATCGAGAATTTTTTTTATTTGAGTGTTAAGTCTACAATAGTTATGCGTTTAAACGAGGTTTAAGGCTCAAATTCAGTCACATAAACTCCCATCTGGCTGTCCGAATGTATAAGACATCACTGTGTTGGCTGGATTCACAAGTATCAAAAATACGAAAGCGTTTCGTAGAAGCGGCAAAATCGAGAAATTAAAAATGACGCGAGAGCTTTTTTAATTGTAATTGCACCATTTATTCCACGACAAATATGTGATACCGACTGTGTGGCAGGCGGGTTTTGCTACTGGGCAGAGCGAAACGACACCAAGCTGGTGTTGGTGTGGACGTATCGTAAGTTTATCGGAAGCTACACACCTTTAAATGACAGTCAGAAACGTTATGCTGCTTGAACGTAAACGTACTGTGACTTATGTTCGAACACATCACCAGACGTTTGTGGAAAGTGATCATACTACTATTCATGAAAAAAAAATCATAAGGGAAGGATATTTTTGACGTGGTGAATAGTGATTTCTACATATTGAGGAGTATATCCGACCGTAAGGGGGTGATAGATTCATTTCATAAACAGCTGCACAATATAGCAATGCAAAGTTTCTACCGGATGAGCTATAGTTTACAAACAGGACAGGCAATACGGCTGTAACAAAATGCACACACAGAACGTCCTCTCATTGGTTACACTAAGCAGAACCTCACATGGTCTTTGTTCCACTAGAGATTGCAACGTTTATTACAATACACCAACCCACATCGGTGATGTCTTTACAAACCTTTCATCCACGGCAGCACTGTTGATTATCACATAGTGCCAGACACCTGCACTTTACAACACTTATTTGAGAGAGTCTTGATGGAATGCAGCACATTCCGGAAATACTGACTGGAAGGTTTAAATGTGAAATAATTTCCTAGAACTCAGGAGAATCGAGACACCTAGCCAGTGTGTGGACTTACCATAATTTTTTCGGGTACTATACACATATGAACGATAACTGCACTGCTTGTCTGACATGTGTAGGTGTATCAATATAAGATTACTGTGGCTTATGTTCTAACATGTGCAAAGAAAATGACTATGTCCAGTTGTAAGAGAGGTATAGATCTGAATAGAAAAACTGCTATTTCAGTGCATCGATAAAGATAAAGGCGATGAAAGATTTTACGTGGAAAATTATGTTCATTCATGAGAATGGTACAGATTTTGATACTTCCAGAGCCACATCCGTCAGGAGTAGGTATTTCCAATACTTTGCACATTGCCAAATGTCACCATATTGGCGCTACGGTGGCAATATTTAATCGTAATTACACTGATATATAGGTAGCTGATTTCCTAGAGCGACTCTGCCTGGGGTGTGGGTGTTGGCGGGGTTAGGCGGCGACTAGAATCAATTGACATTTCCAGCTTAAGGCGCGAGCTGTCACTAGGCCTGTGAACTGTTGAGGTGGGAAACAGGGACGGAGTTGACCTAACTGTGTCGCCCTCCGGTAGGGTGAATAGTAGACTAATACTCAGTATGTGTTGGGCAGCTTTCGTGATCGTGTATGTTACGAGTAGTCTCCGATTTTTATACAGAAATTTGAGAAGATTCAGTGTGGCGTGTGTCACTCCAGCCATCTTTGGCACCTTCCATGACTTGGCAGTCCTCTCTGGTGGGTCATCGGGATTCAGAGAGTGGGATGTGGGGGTATTTCAGTGTTCTTTGACATCGAGCCACAACAACTATTACTACATATTGGTTCTTGGTTCAAGTGTGTTCTACTTAGTGTTTAGTGCTTCTCAATACATCGCTGTGGACTCTTGTAGTGGTATTTGTCATTACTATCCTCTCATGCAGTAGGCCCTTCCTCCTCCTTCCGAACCTAGCACAGAGAACAAACTTAAGAATTCTATAGTGCTTTAAAAACTCAATCTCAGTTTCAAATTCCTTGTTGATCAATTTGTTATTTCCTATAGTGGTATTGAGAGACACACACCAATCCAGCTCCTCCAGCTAATTGTTTAAGGACAAGCATGGAATTGAGCTGAATTTTAAATTTTCAGGTACCTGTCCCACAGAGAGGGTAACGATTTAATTAAATAGTCAAGTAATTTGATATAGTAGTGGACCTGTTTTCAAGACACCCACAGCTCCGCATTTTCGGAATGGCCACCTGGTTCTTCTGGAGTGCAATTGTTCTATCCAATCCAGGTTTCCATAGCTATGGAAGTGTGAGAACAAAAGGAATGTACCGACTACCAAAGCCGACGCACGGCTCACTGTCCTGCTGGCGATGAAGCTACTGCAAGGGACATATGGCATTTCAGGTCTTATGCCGCAGCTGCAGTGCAAGTGTTCTTTTCGCAGAAAAAGATGATGGCAATATAACTGCATGTGGGAAGTGTTTTATGTGGAAAGTATTCCGCTAGCGATCGAAAAAACGGTGCAAATTGTTTAACTATTCCACACACTGCCTTGTATCCCGAATATTGCTTAAATAAGCAATATTCCACATACTATAATCAATTTGATGTAACATTTATATCAATGAAAAGTGTGTCAATAATTCCAGAGAGGTGGGGAACCGAGGGGCTTTGGGATTGAACACCACTGGAAGCAGTAAGAATTTTGACCCAACTGTACAAGGACGACAACCCATGACATGATAAGAGTGGACAAACAATTTCCCACCAAATTCTGATCAATTTCATTAATTAGTCAATAATTTGATATCATAAGAGGTACAGGGCTTCTTTGAGTGAGGAAGGTTGGGAATTTCTCAGAGGGGGAAGGAGTAATTAATTGATCGATTTAATTAATTAGTCAATTAATTTGACATCAAACGTGTGCTTGTATCGGCGAGGGGGAGGGTTAGGCATTTCCCAGAGAGGTGGGGCAGGAGGAGGGTAGGGCGAGGGGTGGGGGGTTTCTTACAAGGATGGAGTATGCTTAGAGGGCCATAAATCAATCCCCAGGGTGTCATAAATCAGGTACCATAACAGAAGGTTAAGGGAAAAGAAGGAAGTCTTAACTCAACCAAGTTTGCCACTGAATGCATCAAACCCACACTAAAAACGGGCCCAGAGCATAGTTTATCCCACTACTGCTGTAATAGTTAACAGTAAAAAGGACATAAGATCCTTCCGTTTATTCACTACAAAAATTCACGTTTTTCAGAGTGTAAGCACTAAAATTATGCCTTTAGTCAGAGGAACAGGAGAACAATGTATGAGAATTTTTGATTGAGCTTAGATTTAATGAATCATTACCACTAAATTAAAAAGCACACACTTAATGTCAAACAAAACCTATCTTTCTCTTTCTCAAATATTTTCCTGCTCTAAGAATGCTTACTTATTCTGGATGCTATCAATTTCGTAATTTAGTTTGATAATCAGTAGTGTACACGTCTTCAGTTGTGATGTTGGTAAAAACGCATTTCAACAACAATGTAGTCATACACCTAAACGATCATTTTCATGCAGCAAAACAATACTTCAGTGCTTTATTAAATTAGATATTCATTTCACCTTCACAAACAAAACAAACTTGCAACTTATTTACCAGTGTATTTAACCACAAAAATAGTCACTGCCCTTCAAAGATAATTAGATTTCTCTATTTGCATACACTTTTGTTCCTTTGAAAAGAAGACTTTCAGCATTCTCTCTGCATGAGCCATGCTAGACTGCAATACCATGTGATTGTCAAGAGACTGTTGATGTTGTTAATGAATGAGCTTTTTATAAGGAGTGTTGTTGATGGCTTTGCTTTTCATTATCCATAATGTGAGAGCAAGAGAAATGTGCGTCCTTCTGTGCTCAGCTTCGTTCTGGGCGTTCCGTGTCATTTTAAAAACTTGTATTTGGTGTTTCCTTATCATCATATTACTTCTGACTTTCGATTCTAAGTAAAAGGAAATTGGTTATTTAACTCTTATTTGTTTCACTTTCTGCTTTTATGTAAAATATAATTACAGATATAAAATTATAGATCCAGCAATCGTCTACATATACTGTATGTTTCTTAAATCACTCTGTTGGATTGGAGTGTTATTTGGTAAACGTGACACTTAAGTTTCGACGTCATAATTCTGTAATCATTGTGTTTTACTGCTCTTTTGCAGAAAACCTTCGTTGTGTTTTTTAAATCAGTACTATTACTTTGAATTACGTTCAAAATTTCATCAAGATGAGTATACTGAAAAGTTATAGTATCCAGAACCTCGACAGTAAGAATTTCCAGTTGTGAAATCGAAGCCGTATGTAGTTGGAGAGAGTTAAATAGTTTGTGAAGACTCAAATGCGAAGGTGATGCATGTTCTATCCACTGAGATGGAATTTGACCAATTACAGTGTGTTACGACATACACAAATGCAGCTAAAACGTAGGGCTGACTGAAGGCTATACATGCAAGGCGACCTACAGTTAATAAAATGGCCTTGAAGTAGAAGTTTTTTGATTACAGAATGCAGCCAACAAACAGAATTGCACGACCCCTCAGTAAAGTTGGGTCTTTGGTAAAAGCTCTGACTGATATTGCTGAATCTGTTACAGAAGTTGACAAATTAACTAAAATTTTGGGAAATCTACCAACAAAATTTGGAACATTTTCAACTGTGTTGCTTCGTGTGCTGATGATTAGCAAATGTTGGATAATTTTACTTAGAGGTTATTGAAAGTGGAACAGCAACTCCTAGAATATGATGAGAAGTCAACAGCATTCACAGCAGTTAACATGGACAAGTCAAGTAGGTTAATTCAAAGAGTAACAAATCGACTGTCATGGTCAGTCAGAAAGTTGTTAAATGTTATTATTCTTAGAAAAGGGGCCATTTTAAATCGAAGTGCAGCAAACTTGTAGCAAAACTCAACATGAAGATTGATGCATCTGAGCATCAAGCTTAGAATGCAGATAAAGAAAACGTTTTTCCTCCAGGTTGCAAAAGCATTTGGTTAGTTGACAGTGCTTTGTCAAAATATATAATATCACACAAAGATTACTTTGTAAATTTTAAGTTCATTAAGTCTGATGACTCTTTTGTTCAAATATTTTGAACTATTGTAGTTAATTGAGGGAAAATGGCAACCTCAGACATTGGAAACACTTTATACATTCATAAGATAACGAGAAATTTATTTTCAGTGGAAGTAGTCACAAGAAGACTATTTTTGATGACAAGAAAATACAAGTTCACAATTCACGTTTAGCTGTAGCGGTATTTAAGATGGACAATCAGTGTTATCAAACGTTGTTTAGACATCGAGATGTACTACTAATGAATCTTGCTTACTTGAATGCCACAGTGATCTGACCTGAGAGATTTGGACACATCCATTTCAAAGGTCTGAAGAATATAGATGAAAGAATTTAATTCCTGGATAAAAGTTAAGACAGATAGAGATCGCCATTGTAAATCATGTCAGTATGGCAAGACGAAGATAAAACAGTATACTTTCAACTTGGAATCAAGATAAAAAGTTCCTGGAAAATTTATTGATGCAGATTTTAGAGAATTCGTGAGAAAGTCAGCTCTTGGAGATGCACAATTGTATATAGATTTCAAGGTGATTGCACTTCATACAGATTTATATGCTTTCTTAAAATTAAACATGATGTTTCTTTCACTGTGTTTTCGGAATTTCGAAATATGTTTTAAAGACAAATCGAGAGAAAATCGAATTTCTGACAAGTGACCAAAGAGCTAAATTCGTAAATAAGCAACTTGAAGATTATTTGAAGCAAAATACAGGAAAATACAAGTCCCTAACACAGCAGCAGAATGGCAAATTGAAAGCAAAAAAGAAAATAGTTGGGCAAATAACTTATGGAAATGCAGAAGGATAGAGTTGTCAACACCTATCAATATTTCGAGAGTTCACATCCTGTGATATTCAAGGCAAAACTGCATCAAGTAAGCGCTGTGAAAGTGAATTTATAACTTCCGTTTGCAGAGCAATACAGGAAAGATAACAAACACACACACACACACACACACACACACACACACACACACACACACACACACACACACTGTAAACACTAGCCCACTGCATAACGAAAGACGACCAACATCAGAAGTTACCAATAGTTAAGATTAAGAAACAATGGGTGAGGTAGCATTAACTCTGTCTCTCTGTTTTTTGACAAGGGAGAGAGAATGATTTCATGTAGGATTTAAGAAAAAACGTCCATTTTTATTTATAAAGTTACTTGCTATTTTAATTTCATCTGCTTCCTCAGTAACTCTATTCTAGTAGCTAGCATCCCAATGTTGTTATATTCCATAGGATGATCGCTGCCAAGACAACGTTCTTATATAGCAAATTTGCTTGGCTATGATTGGGTATAATGGATACAATACCAATTATCTTCCCTACAATCCTGAGTCAAAGAAAATGTAATCTCCTGTAATATCTCTTCCAATAAGAAGAAACTTACTACTTAAACATGAAAAGAGATCTACTGAATTTACCATGTTACAGAAAATGCTCAAGATAAATCTGAAGAGGATGACACTAGTGAACAAGTCAAATAAAATGAAAGGATGAATATGAGAGATCGATCTAATCTGTGAGCACCTGCACGTTTGTGGAAACCAAAGTATAGCCTGTTCTGTCATTATCTCTGCACCTCAGCCTTTTGAAGAAGCAATCGCATCACAAGAATCGCCAAACTTTAAGCAAGCAGTGGAAGAGGAGATGGTATCTTTGAAGGGAAGCAAAACTTGGAATCTGGCACCATTACCATTAATTGCTAGGCAGTTCACTGTAAGTGAGTGTACATGTGTAGCAGAAGTCTGAGCAAAAGTTAACCCCTTAACAGACAGAATATGTGTTGACAGTCAAAGTGCTTGTGACTTGGTTAAATATGTGATGCATTGCAAACATACCAAATCTGTGTGTATTAAATTTTATTCCACAAGAGCATATGATTATGTCAGGTATATATTTCTGATAATTGTTTGTCACATCCTAGAACAATGTGTGGTGGGAACGTGAAGCACCTGGTTTCACAAGAAATATGATATGTATTTCCACAGAAGTCCATTGAGTCAGAGATTAAAGTAATTATTAGTGAGTGCTTAAACAAGATTTCATTTATGAACATGAGTGTTCAAATCCAATATTTGACATCTGTAATTTTTTTTTACATTAAATCTCAGAGTGAAATAAATTGAAGATAAATTGCTCATTTTAATAGAAAAGAGTGATCAGTAACCATGATGTTGAATAAGAATCAACAATATAGTTTTATAATGTCACAGATCACAGTCATTGTACTGTAACTGTTCAGAACAGATAATGATACAACAGTATGACTCGCCTTGGAAAGTTACACTTACGTTACAAAAATCCATAAAATTGATTTTTGAGTCAATTTGGAACTCACATATTTAATTAAATGTTTGTAAAGCTCCTTGTATTTTCTTACCAAGATCTTGGGCAGTGATTTTACTTTTGTGTATGTATAAAATTCTTCCAAAGTCTTTTATGGGCACAATGTTGTATCTTTTCTTTATTGGCAGTCACCTATAATTTAAAATAATGAACTTTTCTTCTAAGCATTGCTTAATGAGAAGGAGAAGACTTAATTTCCTTTCATTTACTAGGGTATTTTTACTCTAAGTACAGCTGTGGTACATCACAGTTGACGTCTTTATCATTTCCATTAGTAATAACTGTCATTCAGAAACGACTTTTGGTGTAACAGCTTCACTATTACTTAACAGAATAGCTTAAAGACTGCAATGTAGCATATTAAGACTTCATCTAATGACATATCTTCAATGTGTAAGCAAATACAATGTAATGTATTGTACCACAATAATTATTCCTAGATATGGAACGTTTATGCTCAAGGCACAAAAAATTTTATATTCTATAAAACGTAAGTTTAAAATATTCTTATTGATTTTTGCTTCTCATTTGGGATCTTTTACCATTTGTTAGGACGATTCTCATAATTTTAAACATCAGCCTATAGCAGGTGTCATACTCTTAAATGATACATTGCATCATGTAAGAATGGAGAATATGTACCTATGGCGCACTCACACTATGAATATTAAGAACAAAGCTCTCAATACCACTCAATATAACCAGCTCACTCTTGTCAACACAGCAACTCTTCTTTTATAGGCTTTTTACAAGATTTCAGTTCCAGTAGCTGCAATGTAATGTTTATTTGCTTGTATCTAGAAACTTCTACACAACAAGCGTGCCTGTTTCGGCTTACAGTGTCATTTTCAAGCGTACCTCTGGGTGTTATAGATAATGAACTTTATTTACATCTTACTTCTCACCAAGAATATATTGTTATAGACTACATTTCTGTTTACATCTAGGTGTCGTTGATGATCATATGGCATCCATGACCCAAATGTTAGCCTTCTGTTGTAACATATTGCTATTATAAGATGTAGTGATTACAAGTTGAATTTTTTATGATAATAATTTGTCAGTTATGGGCCTTAGATACTATATTTTTTCAGATTTTTTGTTTTTGGGAGTCATGAATGATATGTTGATTATAAGGCTTAAGTACTGTACACTTAAAATTTTTTGTGTATGCATTATCTGTGATATCATATGTTTATCCTGTCTTGTGGTCAAAAATTTCGATAAGATTTTCTAAGTATGGCTTATGTATCAGGTCAGTTTATTGGTTGGATCAGGAAAGCGAACTTCCAGCATCTTTAGAGCCATGAGTCTAAAAAATTTCTTGTGAAAACTGTACAAATTTCTTTGTCAGACAAATGGGAAAAACATCAACATTATATTAAAAGCACATGTGACAGCATGTGAACGCAATCAGTCAATGATCTACTTACATCTTCAAAACGAAGACCACAAAGTAATACATAATGAAAACGCTGTACAAATTTTATACAAAATATCTAAAGGACATACTAGTAATATTTTGGAAGTATTGGACAAATTTCCCAAACGAATTACTCAATGAATAAACTGACCTGAAACTCTAGCCAAACTTAGAAAATTTTATCTAAATTTTCGACTATGAGGAAGGATAAACATCACGTATAACACATACACAAAAAATTTAACTATATAACATCCATGCAAGAACATACCATTCCTGACTCACAAAAATAAAAATCTATAAAAATACAGTATCTAAGAATCCAAACTGTGAAATAGCTGTCAAACAACTATTATCACAAACAGTTTCATATTAGAACATATACATGATTAATAATAACAATATTTCACACTAGAAATCACACTGTTGGCCCATGGATGCCATGTGATCAACTACTCCTAGGCATAAGTAGAAATTTAGTATATAAAAATTAATTTTTAATCATAAGTAAGGTGTAAATAAGATCCATTACTCACAGCACCCACAGGCGCTCTGTAAAGTGGCATTGGAGGCAAAATGAGGCAATCTTTTTGTGCAAAAATATCTAGATACAAGAAAATAAATAATACATTGCAGCTACTGGAACTGGCTTTTGTAAAATATCGTATTTCGACTAAGTTAATAATGCAAGCCCCACTGAAAAAAATTATTGAGTTTGTTTCTGAGATCATTGACCTTGTCCCTATTTAAATCTTTCGTAAAAGAATTACCAGCTGTTTATCAGAACAAATTTCAGTCTAATTGATAACAGTACGTCCACGCAAATAACCTCAAAGATGAGCCACCTTTTGTAAGAACAACAGAACATGTTGTCTTGGCAAATTGGTGTTGGATCTTTTCATTTATACTGAATACACTGTTGAGCGTTGAAACAGTCTTCTCCTATGTAGTTATTTTCTGCAAGGTTAAAAATCACATTATTAAAATAGCTATTTTCTGATTGAGGCAACAGCTTGACTTTATTTTCTTCCTGTCTTGTATGTATACTTCACACACACAGCACATAACTTTCTCTTGAAATGAACGACAGCGTAATGAGGTGGTGCCTGTGGACTGCAGGGATTGTCATCTGCCACTAGAAAACAAACATATACACATTAGCATTATGTATAAAAGTGTGTGATGCACATAAATTAGTATTACCTTGTGGAGCATCAGTTCCCAAAATAAAGAAAACTCTTGAAGCATAAATATTATCACATAGTAGAATAATCATATATGCATAAAAAAGAATTAATATATTGAAAATTTTAAATGAACAATTTTTTGCATAGTCACAAAATTCACTCTCTACATTATATCAAACATATATATTTATGTCTAATATACAATGCGTAGACAGCTGCTGCAATATAGCTGCCAACAGTAAAGCAAAACAAATTTAACTTAAAATTCTGTCAAATAAGTAGGTATCATACAATGAAACATTACAATCATTTATGATAAATTTGGTGCAAGTTATATTCAGCATGTATTAGAGAACTGATGAAAAACGCTATGCTCTGATGCGAACACATGATGAAGTTTGAGCAAACTAAGCTCCTTGGAAATGCTCTGAACATACTCTACTGTATTTTACTGATGTGCTATATTTCGTCACAAATTTTGATCTACAAACTCTTCCTCATACTGTGCTTCATGAACCTACATACTGCAAACATAAAAGTCAGTGAGTGAAAACATCGAAACGATTATTCCATATTTAAACTAAAAATATTATTTCAACCAAAGTATTTGCCTGTGGAATCTGCTATTGTTTAAGAGCAATTCACACTGGGCATCATGTCATGTCAAAACATTCCATAATGCATTTCAAATGGTGACTTATATACAGTTGTCAATGGACTGTTTCATCATACCAACATTTTTTTTTTTTTTTTTGAAGAAAGTTTTGACAGTGTCGTTGTCTGCCACCATTGCAGTTCATTTCGCGACGCTCACTCATGTTTTAGTAGTCGATTTTGTGATTCTGTATTTGCTTTATCTTCATTTAATTATTATGCTTCGTTTTCGTGGCAAATGGCAAATGTTACATGATGACTTGTATATTTTTTCATTGCGTGTTCTTCCACAAGCGAAGTCAGATATCTGATAGCCCAAATTTTTTTGAATTAACAAAAATAGAGTAGCGTCAATGCTCATGTGGCATGTAAGTAAGAACAAAAGTAGATGATGTAACTTTCATTAAATATTTTAGGGGGTCTCGGCGTCATGGTCTGTATTTTTTACTGCTATTTGAAAATATAGTGACACAAAAACTTTAATTGATATTAAAATGAAGCTTTAACCAAATAATTAGTAAATTGTGACCTCTAATGACGTAAATTCTGGGGTATTTATTAATGGAGAGAAAATAGATTTTTATCTTACATACTGAAGTGTGTGTAATTTTTATTTTTGGCACACGGTACATCTCCACTATTCAAAATAAAAGGTCATAACAAGTTTTATTCCTATAATTATTAATTTGTTAAAATATTAAAGGAGGATATTCACAAAATTTGCGTATTAAAAAAAATTGTTTTTTAGAAGTCGATTTTTCCTCAAAATAATTTACGGATGTGTGACATGTTCCAGCTTAAAATATTTAATACATTGTTGAATAAACTGGTTCGCTGTGTAGGCAAATACTGTATTATTATGCATGCAAAACTTTGTTTTCGTAGCTCTAGCACTGAATGAGGTAATGACACCTAAGCACAAAAAACATTGATTACAAGAAATTAAAACTAAAGATTTGCATGTCATTTTCTTCTTGATGATAATATGCAAAACTATCCAGCTACATAATCTTGTTCATTCTGACTGTCCTTTTCATCTTTATTATTATTCTTTTCTTTGACATTCTGGGCTCCTTTGTCTTGCTTTCAGCAGCTTTTTCAGCTTCAGTGATATGTTGTCTGCCACTCTACTTTTAAGGTTGTCCCCAGCTTTGATGCCTAGTGTGCTCACAGTTTTTAATCTGCTTGTTACTCTATCATTAAAACATGTTATGGGATCCACCACACTAATCTGAAAAGTTGACATACCAACAAAAACAGTTTTTGGCAAGTGCTCCCAAGCGGAACTATTAAAACTTTCATTTGGATTCTGTGTTTTGCCATGTAAACGTTTTTCCATGAATTTAGAACCTGAAGGACCTCTATATGTTCGCTTTAGTTCTACCATAACTGTTTCTGCATATGATGTGCATGTATACATTTTTGTATATTTGCTTCACATTTATTTTATTTGCACCTGGACGTATTTCCCTTTGAACGGAGGCCATGCTGTGTATGCTCATTAGCATGTATTCAGTGTTGCCCAATTAGCTTTTCTCTCCCAATTGCCATTTTCTCTGCTGCTCCTGATGTCTAGCCAATAATATTTTTTTAGGTTTTCTATTTCTGATTTGACGATTCTGCCTTGCTCATTAATTGTTTTCCCATAGGAATTTCTTCGTGGCATGTCATTGCAGAGTTTCCTAAGTCTGGCCCCTATCCTCTTCTCCACATGTCCTATACATGTCATTTCTTTAATTTCAGTTTCACCATATGGTTTATCAGCCACACAAGCCCTTGGAGTTACCATCACTAAGATACTGGGTGTACTGCACACCATATCTAGCAACTGACCTATTAAGAATAAAGACTACCCCTTACTTTCCATATCACCACTGACCCTATCAAAGATTTGTCAAAATTGTGTTCATTTATCTTATTGTGCCAAGCTCCGCAGTGTTTTTTTCCAGACATTATTAGTCTGGCACCTTCCTTGTATATACAGAGGTAACCATGATAACTCCATTCAGAGATGTACATTCTTTCTTCTACCAGGAACCAACCACCACACCAGCAAAATCAATAGTTTGGCAAAAATCTTCAGTTTCTTTTGCTCCCCTCTGCATGGCTACTTCACTGACTTATGTTAGGGCATTATGCAAATGTTTATAATACCTTTCAAATTTGACAAGTGGTGGTGAGAGGTCCAGCATAGCACAGAGTGTCTGGGCTTCTTTTCTTCTCTTCCCAATATACCTAATGACAAAAGCAAGGCGAATAATCATTTCACAATATTTTGTGGATATTAGGGGAGATGTCGCTATATTTTTCATAACTTTAGACACTTGCCATTCCTGTTAATGGTATAATGTTAATTTTGTTTTAATGTGGGAACACTGCTTTTTGCTTTATGTTAACTTCCGTTTTCAGACTCTTTTTTCAGCCTCTATGTGTGTCATTGTTGTCTAAAATTGTGTTGTACACTATTATACACGTAAATTAACTCTGCACAAATAGATTATTGTCGAGTTTCATTTAATGCCCATGATAACAGGTTATAGGGCATGGTGCATAAGTCTCCTTTTCAAGCATTGGCAGAGTTTTTTGGTGGTACCGCCAGCAATGGCAAATATGACGTTAAAGGCGTGGTTTTGGTGTGGCGTGTTAGAACAGCCTAGGCATCAGCGCTTGAATTTGTCTGGAAGGGACAACTGGACATCCAAATGGAAGTGATATTCAGAGGAAAAGACTTTTTGGATATTCTCAAACGTATAGCTATTACGCCTCCAAAGGAGAAACAAACTAAAAAGAACCATGGGTGGAAAAGGGTGCAAAAGCACTTGAACTTATTGTGATGTGTCTCGAGATAGCGCCACTCACTTACCTACTGTCATGTACGATATCAATCGAATGCAGACTAAACTGAAGATATTTTGTGAGGAAGATTCTGTGGTGAGCACTCACCCACTTTGGCGAAAGCTTTTCTCACTCCAGTTTGGTAATGACTCAGTGGTATGTTATGTCATAAATAGATGAAATCAACACTAAACTGAAACAAGCAGGTGAACCGCTTTCAGAGAAAATTAAACTAACCAAGGTGTTGATGTCACTACCAGGGAGACATTAAAATTGCCATTCAGTATGGGAGTCCATCCCTTTTGAGAAACAAACGCTTAACGAATTAACTTCAAAACTGTTCATTAAGGAAGAGAGAAACAATCAGTCCAATCATCCCGAAAGCATCTTTGACCAGTGTAAGGAGGCAGCAAAAAATTACCTGTTAGACTTATGGTAAGACAGCCATTTTGCAAAGGACTGTAAAAATAAACCAAAGAGGGAAACAAGAAACTGCAGTTATTGTAAGAAAAGAGGTTATTTGAAGCCATATTACAGACTGTCGAAGTCCAAGGAAAGTAAAAAGGCTCAGGATGTAAATGCCTTTGTGTGTATGAGTCTAGAAGTTGACTTACAAGATTATTGGTTAATGGAAACAGGTGCTAGTAAGCACATGTGCAAAAGAGAGAAAGAAACTGGTGAATCTCAGTGAAAGCTAATGTGCATAATGGCAAACATCTTGATGTGATTGGACATAGCACTGTGGAACTGTATGCATGGAAAAGGGTTAAATTTTTCAAAGCAGCACTTAGTGGAGTGCTTTTTCCGCCTGAACTAAAATTCAGTCTGTTGTGTATAAGAACTGTGTTCGATTAAGGAAAGTGTGTGTATGGAGGTTAAACACAGAGCATTGTGAATTCTTGAACAATATGAGTGAGGTCAATGCATTTTCCAAATGTGCAAATAAAATGTATCCTATATTGTTCTCTTTAAACTGAATGCAAGCATTTCTGTAAATGGTTACTTTGATGTGTGGATATAAAATACACACTATGGTTGACAGTAATTACAGTGGTGACTTTTCATTGCTCAGAGTTGATAGTATGTGTGAATTAACGAACCTCAATCTGGTAAACTTGTCTAAGTATGTTGAAAACTTAAGTGTCTGGAACAAAAATTTGTACCATCAGAGCGTTAAACATGTGAGAGAGCTATTGTTGCGTAAAGAGGTGGACTTCATTGACGACTCTGTTACTTGTGACGAGTTTTTAGCGACTAAACAACATTTCTTGTCTTCTCCATCAATTCATCAAAAGCTAATGCCCTGCTTGAAATGGCTGATGCAGACTTCTTCAGACCTAAGGAGACACATTCAGTTGGATGAACGAGGTATTTGTTACTTTTAAAAGATGACTACATAGTTTATTATAAAGTATTTTTATGAAACAAAATGATGGGTTAAAGGTCTGATCAAGAACTTAATTGTAAAAGGTGAACAGGAAGTAGTCTAAAAATTATAGTTCTAAGGAGTGTTCATGGACTGGTATTGACTAAAACTGCTTTTGGTACATTTTTGAGTGAAAATGTCATAAACCAACAAAGAACCACCATATACATACTGCATCAAAACGAAGGAGCTGAAATAAAAATGCACACCTTGGTTGGAGCTGCTCATTCAATGATTTCAGGAATGCCTAAATATTTCAGGACTGAAGCAGTTAGCATGCCAGCTTATATACTAAATCGAACTGGTCATAAATCCTGTTAGAGGTAAAAATCCTTTTGTACCTTAATATGGAAGAGAATTCACTTAGAAAATTTGAAAATTTTTGAGATTCATTTGTCTGTCATTATACCAAAAGAAAATAGATTGAAACTAGCCCTATAGACAAGAAGAATTTATTTATAGGTTATAATAACGATGATAAGGGGCATAGAACATTTATATTTTCCACAAAGAAAACTGAGGTACATCAGCAGTAATTGAAAGGAAGAAGAAAACTGGTGTCCCTGTAATAGAATCAGGTACCACTCTTTGTGATGAAGAGAATATAGACAGAATTTCAGAATCAGAGGGGTGGAAAGAAAAAGAAGTGAGGGGTATGGTTGTGGAAGAAGATAGAAGTCAGAGTACAGAAGAATAAGAAATCAGTGAAGATTCTTTCGAGACTGCAGAGGAAAATGTAGATAATGATGATAAGAAGCCATACGATCTGAGACCCAGGAGGCACATTCATAGTGCAAATTACTGAGAGTATTATAAGTTGGGCCTGTTGACAGCAGAGAATGCTGATGACCCTCAGCACCTACACAGATGTGAAGTCTTGTAGTGATGCTGAAAATTCGAAAGGTGCCATAACAAGAGAGCTGCAAGTGTTGAAAGAAAATTATACATAGGTTTATGCAGGTAAGACAAATGATTGTGCTCTTATTGATACAAAGTGGATCTTTAGGAGAAACAGAGATGAGAAAGCTAATGTTGTTTCCTATAAAGCACGTCTTGTAGCTAAAGGCTTCCAACAAAGATTGACTCATTCACAAATACACAGTTCTGCAGCAGAATTACCTTCAGTGAGTGTTCTTCTGTTTATTTTGACTTTTTTTTGTAATGATAACAAATTTCCCACATATCAGCTGCGTGTTTGTAATGCATTTCTCTATGGAGATATAGTTGGAGTGTTTTGTGTTAAATTACCGATGAGCTGATGCAAAAAAATGAATGGTAGTATTTGTAAACTTAGAGAGGCGTTGTATGGCTTAAAGAACTCACTCCAAAATTTAAATGTACGGCGATAACTGGCTTATACTTTATAAAAAGTGTTGCTAGCAAACAGAGAAATAAAATATAAATAAAACATACTTTGCATTGATGATCTGTTGACAGCTACAACTTCTCACAGCGAAACTGATAATTTAAAGCTATTATTAGGTGGTAACCTTAAAATGAAAAATTTAGTTTTGATTAGGAACTTTTTGGAGTGAATATTGTTCAAAATTTAAGACAGGAACTATTACTATTTATCAAAAATGTATCTTGAAAAAGAATTAAAACTTTTGATGTATTTGAATGTAATTTGTTTCAACTCTAATGGAGAAAAATGTTGCACATGGTGTGTTAAAAATAGAAAAATCTGAAAATAAAGACTTTGAGAAGAGATGTAGAAAATTAATATGTCCATTATGTACGCCATGTTAGGTTCCAGACCATTTATTTGTGTAGCAAAAAGTAGTCTATGTAGGTACTAATCATATGCAAATCTGGATTTATGGAATCCTTTAAAAACCTGCATTGAGTTATATTAAGGAAGCCCTAAAACTGAGTCTGTTATTTGTCAGGGGTCAAAATTGTACTGATACTGTTATTGGCTATGTTGACTCTAATTGAGCTCCTGATTGTCTAGATAATAAGTCCATAGGTGCTTATCTTCTTAACATTTTGAGTTTTAGTGTTTCATGGGAATCCCACAACGTTTCTGTTATCAGCAGGATCAGAATTTGTAAATTAACTAAACAAACACTGTTTTCTCCCTTGCTTCACAACTTTTACTGTTAATGATACTGCACAACCTAGGTTTTGTATTATAAGCCCATTTTTAAGTACTTGAAAATTGGATTATAATCCGAAGCCTAGGTTGTGCAGTGTTTGTTTAGTTAATTTACAATATTTCACCAAGATCCCTCCAGTAGTTTCAGTTAAAAGAATTTATAGACTTAAGTATGACAACTAGCGATTCGTTTTGGCTCCGTAATTTGTATGGCAATCTTTCTGACAAGAGCTATTGTACTTTATGAAGTTAATATGCCAGTAATACGCCTTTGGATGAATCCACACTTTCATCATAAACTTAATCATATAGACATCAAAATTTTATTTGTTAGGGAGAAAGTATCTGCGAAAAAAGTTGTGTTAAAGTACATAATCACAGAAGGGCAACCAGCTGTTGTTCTAATGACGCCAATAGGTAAAATAAAATTTGAGATATTTAGAGCCTTGATAGGACTTATTTAAATCTTGTAATATCGTTCTTATCAGACCAGTAATTGACATTGAGGGAGGGTCTTAGAGGTATATTAATGTTGTTTTAAGCTGGCAATAATGCTTTTTTTGTTTATGTTACTTTCTGTTTCCAGACACTTTTTTTAGCATCTGTGTGTTTTACTGCATGCACGATTGAGTTGTGTGCTTTTATATAGTTAAATGAACTATGTAGAAACACACTTATTATAGAACTTGATTTACTGCTCCTGATTATGGTTCCACAACAATTTCGGGAGAAATATCTCTTCTATTACTGATGTCCTCACTAAACAAAAGGGACTTTTTTCACTATTAAAGTACTTGCATTTAGGAACAGCCATAAGCAATTCTGAAAGCTTATACTTATTAAAGAACTGGCCAAGTGTCAGTAGGACTCGTGCCTGACTTATTAATTAAAGAACTGGCCAAGTGTCAGTAGGACTCGTGCCTGGGTGACCCATACACAATTTTGTATATACATAGTTCATCCATACTGGGAATCAAGAATCTCAATTATTTTTGCCTTTTATCAACATCGATACAGGGAGGATATTGGTCTCAAGAACTCCAGGACTGTATCAAACTAGCCAGTACATACAAAAAGAAGCAAGCAGAAGACTACAGTCTACATGGGAGAGAGACAAAAGGAATATATATATATATATATATATATATATATATATATATATATATATATATATATATATATATATATATATATAGAGAGAGAGAGAGAGAGAGAGAGAGAGAGAGAGAGAGAGAGAGAAGATTTAATAAAGCATTTTTTTTTGTTACTCGCTAAAATACGACTACAGCTTACATTTCATGTTAGATGCAGTAATATTGGTCTAATAGGCTTTCGATGGATGAATGTTCAAATGGCAAAAGTGATTTTTGATGTGATATAATGACAAGTTAACAAGTTTCTGATTTTTTTCCATTAGTAGTATCGAGAAACCTTGTTTCTTGCCGAATTGCATGATTCTAGATCAATTGGAGGTACCTAATAAGTTTTGATGCGTGATTTTTTGAGTAGGCGACATCTTCTGATTGCATTGACTTAGAAGCTTTCAATTTTTAAGTTGTCAAGAGGCCATAGACATCAGTATGTGACATAAATTTGACTTTGATACGCCAAATTGTTGCAGAGGAAAAGAGTCTTAATGACAAACTGATAGATAGTTGGATAAAAAAAATGACTAAAAATATTTTTTCCTGTGATGTAATTACAAATTAGCAAATTTCGGAGTTTTTTCCTGTACTAGTGGTGTTAAACCCTGCTCCTTCTCGAAGTTCATGATTCTAGGTCAATGGGAGGTATCCTAGAAATTTTTATGAGGTAGTTTCCGAGTATCAAAATAGGTGAAATAAATGGCCGTCTTTTATTACTGAGATGACTTTGACGCTTAAAATTGTACACCACCAAGGGTTGGTAGACCTTAATATATGACATAAATGTGAAGTTGATATGTGTACTTATTCCTGAGAAAAATTGTCCTGACAGTGGCACAGAAAGATAGACTGACATGCAAAAAAGTGATTCTATAAAGGTCAAATCAGACTGGCCCTCACATCACATCCAGTCAAAACATCCTACCATGCATTTCAAATGGTGGCATCCTCCGTTGCAGTCCTGTCACATCACATCGCATCATGGCACCATCAAAATTTCTAGGGAAGGAAGTTTTGACAGCTTAGGTTATCTGTCCATAGCTGATCATGTGAACCCCAAGTTCGTTTCCTCCCAATAAACAACCTTTGTGCACCTTCATACTTCATTTTGTCATGGTTTTCATGATTGATATAAGTTGTTTGTTATTTTTGTTATAAATTGTTTCATTTTGTAATTTTGTTTTGTCTAAATTTATAATTTAATAATAAATGACAAAAGATCAACTGAAGCAGTGAGGCAGCTGTCTGAATTGAATGACATGTGTGTACTAATTTACTTGCCCTGTACTACATTCATGAAGTGGATTTTTATACATATCTGTATCATATTTAATATTTTACAATGAAATGGATTATACTATGGCTACAACTTGAAATGATTAGTAAGTGAAATTTACTTGTATGTTATCAAGTAATTGTAATGTTTAGTAAAGAAATTGACTAAAATCTTCTGACACTGCAACAATGTGAAAATGTTTCTTTAAGTATACATGAAGTTCAGTGTTAGAGGTGTTTGTTTAAATATATGTTTGTTGCAGCTTAATTATTGTTTTGTTTATTGTTAAATTACTCTCTGGGTTATGTGTGAAACAGTTTTGCAACCATTGTTGGGCAATGCTTATGTGGTTTCACTAGCTAAGTACAAATAAGGCACTTGAACTACTACACGCCAAATATAAGATGTAAAGAAAATCTTCAGCATCTGAAATCGTTCCATCCGAATATAAATTTCACAATGGACGTGGATAAAGATTGTACTTTACCTTTTCTTCATGTTTTGGTACAAAGGAAAACAGATTGAACCTTGGGACACAGCATCTACCACAAGCCAATCCATACAGATCTACACTCCTGGAAATGGAAAAAAGAACACATTGACACCGGTGTGTCAGACCCACCATACTTGCTCCGGACACTGCGAGAGGTCTGTACAAGCAATGATCACACGCACGGCACAGCGGACACACCAGGAACCGCGGTGTTGGCCGTCGAATGGCGCTAGCTGCGCAGCATTTGTGCACCGCCGCCGTCAGTGTCGGCCAGTTTGCCGTGGCATACGGAGCTCCATCGCAGTCTTTAACACTGGTAGCATGCCGCGACAGCGTGGACGTGAACCGTATGTGCAGTTGACGAACTTTGAGCGAGGGCGTATAGTGGGCATGCGGGAGGCCGGGTGGACGTACCGCCGAATTGCTCAACACGTGGGGCGTGAGGTCTCCACAGTACATCGATGTTGTCGCCAGTGGTCGGCGGAAGGTGCACGTGCTCGTCGACCTGGGACCGGACCGCAGTGACGCACGGATGCACGCCAAGACCGTAGGATCCTACGCAGTGCCGTAGGGGACCGCACCGCCACTTCCCAGCAAATGAGGGACACTGTTGCTCCTGGGGTATCGGCGAGGACCATTCGTAACCGTCTCCATGAAGCTGGGCTACGGTCCCGCACACCGTTAGGGCGTCTTCCGCTCACGCCCCAACATCGTGCAGCCCGCCTCCAGTGATGTCGCGACAGGCGTGAATGGAGGGACGAATGGAGACGTGTCGTCTTCAGCGATGAGAGTCGCTTCTGCCTTGGTGCCAATGATGGTCGTATGCGTGTTTGGCGCCGTGCAGGTGAGCGCCACAATCAGGACTGCATACGACCGAGGCACACAGGGCCAACACCCGGCATCATGGTGTGGGGAGCGATCTCCTACACTGGCCGTACACCACTGGTGATCGTCGAGGGGACACTGAATAGTGCACGGTACATCCAAACCGTCATCGAACCCATCGTTCTACCATTCCTAGACCGGCAAGGGAACTTGCTGTTCCAACAGGACAGTGCACGTCCGCATGTATCCCGTGCCACCCAACGTGCTCTAGAAGGTGTAAGTCAACTACCCTGGCCAGCAAGATCTCCGGATCTGTCCCTCATTGAGCATGTTTGGGACTGGATGAAGCGTCGTCTCACACGGTCTGCACATCCAGCACGAACGCTGGTCCAACTGAGGCGCCAGGTGGAAATGGCATGGCAAGCCGTTCCACAGGACTACATCCAGCATCTCTACGATCGTCTCCATGGGAGAATAGCAGCCTGCATTGCTGCGAAAGGTGGATGTACACTGTACTAGTGCCGACATTGTGCATGCACTGTTGCCTGTGTCTATGTGCCTGTGGTTCTGTCAGTGTGATCATGTGATGTATCTGACCCCAGGAATGTGTCAATAAAGTTTCCCCTTCCTGGGACAATGAATTCACGGTGTTCTTATTTCAATTTCCAGGAGTGTATATCTGCAGGCCACAAGCTGCCATCATCTTGCACAATGCAATAGTGCCTTATGTACAGTAGTTCATAGAGCACATGTGGTATCTGATCGTGAAAGTCTGTTGAGTGAAATACAACATCTGAAGATAGTGTTCCCACAAAACCAGTTATTCTCAGAGACAGATACGTAATGCATTCAGGCCCATGCGAGTTCAATCTATGGAGCAGAATGAAGATACAAAGACACCCACCACTTTGGCCTTTTTGCCGTATTTTGGTAGCATGTCGTCAAGAATAGGAAGAGTCCTCGGAAAATATGGAATTAAGTGTGTTTTTGAACCATCTGCAAAACTGAGAAACCTGGTGGGTTCTGCTAAGGATGATCTTTGCCTGAGGAAATATGGTGTGTACAAGATACCTTGTCAGTGGGTGGCAGCGTATATAGGCCAGACAAGCCGCACAGTAAAAGAACGCTGCAATGAACATCAGCATAACACACGCTTTCGTCATCTGGAAAATGCGGCAATTGCGGAACACTGTCTGAATACAGGACATCAGATGATTTATGAGGACGGAAGTTTTATTCCCAGCATCATCTTTCTGGGATTGCGTCATTAAGGAAGCAATACATATCCGTACAATCGATAATCTCATCAACAATAATGTGGGATTTCAACTTGTCATAGCCTGGAACCCTGCATTGGCTGCTATTTAATCACTACGCGAAAATCAAGACTCTTCGATAACAGGCCCGTCATAACATTGGTCTAATATGGCTGTTGGTGAGTAACGCCTGGCCGCACTGTTGGCAAACGCAGCGTGCAGCGCACGCGCAGGAGAGCCCTCTGCGAATTTCGGCAAAGGGAGTTTGAATTAGGCGCCATCTATCTGCAAATCATTGCCCATACGCTATTTCCGCGTCTGCGCATTCTTCGCTCGCGTGTTCGAGAAACGTGGCGTCGACATGCGGATACTGTCAGTCGTACCTAGCCACCAGCAAGGTTGAACCACCTGAGGATGTCGGACAGTTGCTCTAAGGAAATATTGTTAACTTTACACAATGTGCACAAACCTGTGAAGACTATTTAAAAAATCTATAAATCTTGAAGGGAAAGGTACTGAGGGAGATATGACTATTTGGTCTGTACTGGCAACTAAACTTAACCTTACAAAAACCAGTTTTTCACAGGGTGTGATGGTGGCTCATTACACTATGTTTCTTTTAGTAATTATGGGTGCAGTTTGATGTAAAATACGAGAAAATTGGAGCTCATACTCTCTAAAATATTTATAATATGCAGCTTCCTCTTACTCGAACTCCTTGTAGAGTGTGAAATTCTCCTGCTGTAGCACATAATGACATTTTGTGGATCTACATTCTTTTCTGCGTTGTTTCTCACCTCAGTCTTCCTCCCCTAATATAAAAGCTATCCCAGCAACAAGCAAACCATTTGAGTCCGATAAATGTCGTTTTCGTACAAATGTGGACTCCAGCATACAGATATATATGCTACCAGTTGTATTATTCCTTTTTGCGTGTAAAAGCAGTTGAGAATCATCTTGCAAAAACTGCAATTCCAGCGAAAATACACTTGAGTTTAGCTATGCGAGTTGAGATCGTGTGGCTTGAACTGTCTGAACGTGATATGTCGTGACAGGCAGTGTGAATACATCCCAAGGCCCCACAGTCCCATAAGTGGTCTACAGTGAACAACTGACAATTTGAAAGGTGTCTTGAAGCCACTATGGTCATAAATTTACATGCCTTTGGTTATAACAAATCATCCTTTGAGTTATGTCACAAACACAATATCACATTTACATATGTAACTACAAGATAGCGGTATAATTTATGAACAAACAAAAACCAGTGACTGATTACAAATGTTTTTATGTACAATAACAAAGTTGTCACAAATGTTTGTTCACAACTAAATGCAGCTTATTACAGTAGCAGAAGTGCAAATTATAGTATAAACTGTGTAGCACTCCAAATTTTTTAACTGAAATGGATTTGTTTTTGAACCTCATGTCCACCAGTACTGTAAAAATAGCAGCTACTGTTAAAAAAGAATCTACAGTCAGTGACGTATCTCTTCTGAAAATGTATGTGCTGTGACTGGAGGTCCATAGCATAAAACATCTAAACATATACACATATCAGCGAAATGTAATATTAGTTCCATTACCGAATTTATTCATACAGTTAAGCACTGCACAACTCTTTTTCCATTTTCCTTCACACACAACGTATGCGTAGTCAGTACAGCTATAACTAACAAACTAACAAACGCAGTAAACAAGCACAAATAAATATGTAGTGTTTGATCTGTATCCTTATAAGCCAGAAAACACTTCACCCTACCAGACTCTTACCACTACAATAGCGTACAGCCGATGGTTCAAAATGATCCACGTCTGCAATGACCTCAGGGAGTCTAGTTATTTTTACAAGGTCTTTCATACACCCTCGCGAGATAGTACCCTGACATGATGGAGCTGTGACAGCCAGTGTGAACAGCAATAAATCTTTCTTCCACTACAGTCGATATGTTTGTTGGAAGCCAGGGTCGAGTAGAATGGTGTACTAATACTTTGGTTAAAAATTCCACACTTTATTGCCTCTGTTATACACTGAACAAATACCTTGAAACACACAACTCAGGTGACAGGCAGAAGGTGCCTAACGAAGATTTTGCACATTACAAACATATTTGTATTTTCTACAATTGATATATTGGACAGAGTTGATCCTGACCATCGGTACCGTCACAAGTTCTTCAAGGATAGATACAAATGAGATGTTGTAGAAATATCGGTGCTAAAAATAACTAACGAGACATTTTAATCAATGTTTCGTGTTTGACAGCAGTTTCACAGCTATTCATTTAAAAAAACATACATCTTCTTTTAGTATATCATATTAAACTTACTGAGAATTTGCTCCACATAGTGTGATTGGTTTACTTGCAAATAACCTTCTGGGTGATTCCTAGTAATATGGACACATAAACAGTTTGTAGCTTCACTAAGAGCTTTCAGCTTAAATTTTTTTCGTAAACTGTTTTTGAAAACCTTTTACTCTCATCAGTTGTAACTGAAAATTAGCATCTCATCCACCTAATCAGTAACTATTAAAATGTCTGTACCTTGATTTTCATAACACACAGGACGGTCAGCTGTTGATCTTTTGAAGTTTAGATTCAACAGTATACTGTCTAATTTCAGCTTAAAACAGTGTCCATCTTGCTTTAATCCATATACTGCCTTTTTTAGTCTTTTAATTCCAATACCATTCACTGTCTTTGTAACAGGGACTACTTGTGGAACTCTTATCTAAATCTCTTCATGTAAGTCACCACTTAAGAGAACTGTGACAGCATTCAGATGACCAAAGGCAAGATCATCTTTAGCAGCCATACCAGATAAATGTCTTAATGAGTTCTACCTTATAACTGGTAAATATGTTTCATCATCATCCAGGCCTTGCTTCTGAACACAGCCATTTATTAGTAGCCATGATTTATATTGTGCAATGTGGCCTTTCAAATCTTTCTTCATTTTAAACACCCTTTTCTCATTTATTGGCTACTTATCTGAAGAAAAAACAGCAGATTTCAAAGTGTGGTTCTCTTTGTGAGATTGTAACTGTTCTTGTATTGCAGGGGTAGTCAACCTTATTTACCTATGTACGCTGCTGTGTCTCTATTGGTAATAAAACTTTTTAATTGCCCACTGATTCCACAATTATTCAATTTGTAAAACAGACTTACAGCAAATTAAAGCATATAAGAAAATTACTTATCAAAAACTCAAAGTAAAATTTTATGAAAATCTTTTCGAAACACTTACCTGTTAATACCCATCCAGAAAGCTGGAACACCCAATAGCAGGCGGTAGTAGCAGGTTGACTACCACTGTTGTACTGCTTTCAGCCAGTTTCCAGCATTGTCTGACATTATTGCTTCTCCCATTAACAAAGGATTGGTGTGAGTTGATTGTTTGGACTTCATAAGCTACAAAGTCAAGCTGATTCTTTGGATTCAGAATTCTGGATGCCTTTCTTGTTGACTCAAGTTGATTTGTCTGCTCATTATCATTATTTGCACTGTCTCGACTTGATTCCTCATTGCAGATAGTATTCCTCAAACTACAACTTGATGTAATAGTCTCAGATTCCATTTCAGTTTATTCTAGTTCAGCCGTTATTTCGTTTTGCTTATTTTCTTTCCGAGGGACAAATAATCGATTTGGCTTCTCTGATGCAGTTCCATCTTTTAGAAGTACGTTTGTCAAAGATAAGGTCCATCGTTTTTATGATTCTCTGCCAGTTAGATTCAAAAAGCGTTATACTTTTTATTCTCCACAGTATCCTCTCAAGATTCGTTAAATACTTTCATTGTCTTAATTTCGTTGATAGTCTTGGAATGTGAACATAGTCTTTGCTTCCAATTATTTTGAGAAGTCAGAGATCTGGTTTCTCATTTGTCCCAGCTTCTTCTGGAGTCTTGGTTGTTGGTCTCTTAGTCGGAGATCTGTTAATTAAGTAGACTGCAATGGAGACTGCTTCTGACCAAAACTTGCTTGGCAAGTATACTTCAAATACCAGAGGTCCTGCTTTTTTTACTGTAGTATGTTTATAATGCTCACTTTCTCCAATTTGTTCTGGTTTGATGCTGTAGCCTGATGATAGATCCATTCTTGTCTGAAAAGATTATCAGACTATCGTTTGCATATTCTTTGCCATTTTCTGTACATAGAGTGCATATCCTTTTTTCAGCCTGTTTTTCAATCAGATTTTTAAAGTCTCGAACCAGCTGCTGTACTTGATATTTGTTTCTGAGGGTGTATACAAATACATTTCTGGAGTAGTCATCACTTGAGGTAAAGCAGTATCTGGATCATCCAATGGACCTAATTTGCATCAGCCTACACAATCCTGGCTCTTGAGCTACATGTTGAAAAAAAGCCTTGTTTGTTTGCTCTCTAAGCAAATTGCACATCGGATATTAACTGCTCCATCAAATGTATTCCTCCAGCCAGGCCTTTGCAGAGCACATACATCGTATTTAATTTAACAAATATGCACTATTTGACTGTAATACTGATTTTTGCTAGCAAAATTCGGTCAAATGGTTGGTATAGTCGATCATACCATTTGCTATTGATGTACTGGCAACCACAATTTTATATACATCGTGAATGCAACAGCCTTATCTGTTAAGTAAAATCTAGTGACCTTGTTCTACTATTCTACTAACAGATTGTAGATTTGTGCTTAGCTGAATCACATGCAAGATATCCTCTATGTCAGTTCTGCCTTTCTTGTTTCCTCAAAATAATCTCCAAATGAAGAGCCTACGGCTTCTACAAGATTTATTTGCTGTTACAACTTGTGAGATATGGATATTTGTCATGGTTATGTGTACACATACCATTTTGTCAGAGCATCTTTACTTAAAGCTGCGTTCAAAAAGAACGTGCGATAGCTCATTATCTTGGCTGAAGTTTTTCCATCTTTGTTATTCTTGCTGCGCCAGTTTTTTGCCAGATGCCTGTACTTGTCGCAGTTATAGCCCCTGGTATCATTTCTGAACTTAATACTGGTAAAATCATCTTTTTCTTGTTATTTCGCAGAGCAGTATCACTTATCTGTAGGTTATTACAGGCGTCGTCGTTTATTTCTTGCAGTAATTTTTTCATGGTGTCTCCTGTGATTGGCAAGGTCGAATTTTCTAAACTGATAAACATAGGTTTATATTCGTCTAATAACCCTGCAAGTGGAATGCACTCAATCCAATCTTCTTTAACTTCAAAGATCAAGCCATTTTACTTTTGTAATGTGGACATTTATCTTTGCTACATTTTCTTCCCCTGTCGAACGAACCTTGAGTCTGGTTGGCAGCAGTGTCTTCAGTCTTTAGTAAGAAGAGGCCAAAATCTTCTTAGACTTGCTTTTAGCTTGTCCCACACTTCTTTAGCTGTAGAGGCACCTTGTACACGAACTTTATTTATGTCTCTTATTCTGTCACTGATGTAATTCCACAATTTTTCATGTACTAGATACTTTGGCATAGCAAACTTCCACGTACTATACTTGTCTCTTTGCCATCAGTTTCTCAATCAAAGGCAGCGAATTGGTGTTTACAGGAACCATAGTATTAGCTATTTCGTGGTTCCAGATAGCTGTGCACTGCTGCTAATTTCTGCTAGCCTATGGCCTCGTCCAGATTGATTTTAGGGCAGTATCTGATTGTAATTGTAATATTTATTTCACATATTATAAAGTTAAGCAATGTTAACGAACTCTTGCACAATGCAATCCATGGAATAAAGAAAAGAGCATCCATAGAAACGCAAAAGATATTAACACAAGTGAGGCAGTGATTTTAAATATTCACAATTTGGTGCGTTTGTATGTAGGCTGTTAATTCTTGCTAGCAAACAAATGCCGGTGTTTTGAAATGTTGTTCCGCTTCTCAGTGCCTTACCACACAAAACTGGTCAAGAACTTACATTGTGAAGTTTGCTTTGGCAATTAATAATCTTTATTGTTATTGTTTCCTCAGTTTCAATACTATAGTGTGACTTTTTGTATCACAAATGGTATCTCATTATATCTCTGTACCACACTTTTACCGTTTGGCACTGGGCTAACAAGGGGAGGCCGCCAATTGTGAAATTCAGATTCGATTCATACTGTGCATAATAAAAGCTCATGGCCAGAGGTGTAATGTGGCAAAGCATCAAGATGCACTTGTCAGCCATTGTCGAGAAAATCGACAGTTAAAAGAAACCGTTGCGGTGAAATACTCTCGACGATTAATAATTTTCTACAGCGTCGTGGCGCAGCGATAAGCGCTCGGGTTCGTAATCCGAAGGTCGCCGGATCGAATCTCGCGCCATGCAATTTCTTTTTATTATTAGTTTTTTGTAATTCAAATATATATATATATATATCGCTAGGGACCGCATCTACCTTCTTTCGAAGTTAGCAGGCAACTACGCTGTTATGCGGCGGCTCGTTTCGGCCCATTCAACATCTGTCATTCAAGTGTAATGAGCGAGTAATGGAGTTTATATTTCATACCTGCCACAGCAAATTTGTGTTCGTGGGGTCTCTATTCTAATTCGAACGTTTGACTTACACTATACGTATTCGTTTCGGAATATCGTTTCTACGTCTTCCGTTAACTATACGTAGTTAACATTATGAAGAGAATTAATAACATTTGTGAAATACAACTTTGTTTCCGAAAAACATAATGATGTTCGAAGTCGCCAGTTTTTCCACGACAAAACGACTTTCAACAACTTATTATATGCATAATTGTTGCAACTCATTGCCAGGAATTTTATATATATATATATATATATATATATATATATATATATATATATATATATATATATATATATATATATATATTTGAATTATAAAAAACAAATACTAAAAAAAAAAGTTGCATAGCGCGAGATTCGATGCGGCGGCCTTCGGATTACGAACCCGAGCGCTTACCGCTGCGCCACGACACTGTAGAGAATTAATAATTGTAGAGAGTATTTTACCGCAATGGTTTCTTTTAACTGTCGATTTTCTCGACAATGGCTGAGAAGTGCATCTTGGTGCTTTGCCACATTATACCTCTGGCCATGAGCTTTTATTATGCGCAGTATGAATCGAATCTGAATTTCATAATTGGCGGCCTCCCCTTGTAAGTGAACTGACATGAAGGACAGTGTGAATACACCCTGATGCGACAGACGCAAGCCCTGTCATGATGTGACATTCATTGTGTATGGCCTTTGTGCATCCATAGATAAAATGAGTGCCCAGTTTTACATAATTTTACGTTCGTATTTCGATGAATAAGACTACAATACATACTTGCTGCTCACAACGTTTTTGTCGTAAATATATGGCTGAGTGCATAAGTTGCTGGCATCACGATTTTGGCATTAGGGTATCTCCATAGATTGTAACCTCTTTGTAACAAGCAAACAGATGGAATACCCCAATGAGTTTAACTTTCATGGAGTAGCTACACATCTGCCATGTGTCATGTCTCATGGAAATTGCCTTTGACTAACTGCAAATAATTCATGCTAGTTTTATTTTTTCTCAGGAAACAGTAAACAGCGGCGATCTCTGTGTACACAGGCAGCTACAAGCAAAATCTTAGTCGAAATGTGGATACATTTTTCGATGAGGATAAATTTGCAAAAATTCTCGAAACATGTTAGTCTGTCCATGATAACATCTTGTTGCTCATAAACAAAACGAAAATCAATGCAGTTTGAGGAGGTACCATCCATAGATTATGGAGTAAACTTCGAATTTCGTTGTGGTTAATTAAGAGAAATGGTGACTGGTACAGAAGTTTTATATTATTGTCTGTATCTTAAGCTGTCACAGCCTCTAACACCAATGGGCTATGGATGAATATACATTATTTGTATTAATTACTTGTAATATATATATATATATATATATATATATATATATATATATATATATCCCAGCATCCTAAATTTAATATTGCTATACATATGTACAACTTAGAGGGTATACAGCCCTTCTTCAATATATAAACAGCCTCAAGTCTTTGTGTGGTTAAAGGCCCTTGTGTTTACCCATGTTTGCATGTGCCAATCTGTTTGCTCCCAAGTAGAGGATTTTGGTAATTACGTATGGTCCAGTGTGTAGTAATTGCTACTTACAGTTCAGTTTTCAAATTTTTGTGGATTTGGGGTTGCGTTCTAAGTAACACCTTTTGTCCTATGTAAAACTGTGTTGTACATTTCAGCTTTCTGTCAGAAATTCCTTTCCTACATTTAGCACAGGTTCCAAGGTTGGTTACTGCTTGTTGAATTTTATCACCTAGTGATAGTTCCGGTATCAGTACCTTGGGTAAAGGTTTTCCCATTTGTCTACATTTTTGTAATTGAACATCAGCTCATTTCGTGTAAATCCAGTTGATGTATGGGGAAGGTTGTTAACAACTTGTAAGAAAGGAGTGACATATTCAGTTCACTTTGTACGTTTATGAGGTATATAGATCCTCACAAACCTGCTGAATTCCTTAATCACCCTTTCTATAGGGCACGCTTTGGGATGAAATTTGAATACTAAAATGTGTTTGATTGGGTTGGAATCTACAAACTCTTTCATTTAGATCCCACAAAATTAGAGGCATTATTTGTTAACATGACTTCTGGTTTTCCTACTCTTGCAAAATATCCTCTTTAATTTGCCTTATAATTGAACTGGTTCTAATTTCCTGTATAGCATACAGTTTTATGTATTTAGTGAAAATATCATACAGGCCTACTATACATTTTACTCCCTCTTTACCTCTGGGATAGAGTCCAACCACATCTAATGATACCTTTTCTAGAGGTTTCTTAGCCACAATTGGATGTAGTTCTATCTGTTTGGAGATGTTAGAATGTTTTGCTTTCTGGCAAACAATAAACTTTCTTACCACCCGTAGTAGTCTTCGTCTGAGGTTGGGGAAATAACAATATTTAGCTATTTTAGCAATGCATCTTGCAGTGCCATAACGGCCCCAAGTATTGTGTGTGTATAAGATAACATCATCCACACGTTCCTCTAGCAAACACATGTGCCATTCTTCTAGTTTTTGAGGGTTCCTGCGGAACAGAAGACATTTGTGAATAGCAAAAAACCTTTTTAATTTATCATCGCCATTATGTGTTAGTTTTGCTCTTACCTTCCTCCAGCGTGTGTCTTCGTGCTGTAATTGGTCCATATGTTTACACATGTGGCCATAGTATGCTCGGAGTGTTTTGTCCTCCATCAACATAGCTCTTATATCACCTTTCTATTACAATTTCCTTTTATGTATACTATTTTAAAGTCGAATTCTTGAAGATATGCACACCATCTGGCTATCTATCAGTGTAGCAACTTATAGGAAAAACGACAGGGACTGATGGTCACAGTACACTTTTGTGTGTTTACCCCACAGGAAATATTCAAACTTTTTAAAGGACCAAATTACAGCCAAACCCTCTAACTCCATGACTGAATATGAACGTCCAGCTATGGATAAGGTGCGACTTTTTTTTTTGTCATCAGTCTACTGACTAGTTTGATGTGGCCCGCCACGAGTTCCTTTCCTGTGCTAACCTCTTCATCTCATAGTAGCACTTGCAACCTACGTTCTCAATTATTTGCTTGATGTATTCCAATCTCTGTCTTCCTCTGCAGTTTTTGCCCTCTACAGCTCCCTCTAGTACCATGGAAGTCATTCCCTCATGTCTTAGCAGATGTCCTACCATCCTGTCCCTTCTCCTTATCAGTTTTTCCACATATTCCTTTCCTCCCCGATTCTGTGTAGAACCTCCTCATTCCTTACCTTATCAGTCCACCTAATTTTCAACATTCGTCTATAGCACCACATCTCAAATGCTTCAATTCTTTTCTCTTCCGGTTTTCCCACAGTCCATGTTTCACTACCATACAATGCTGTACTCCAGACGTACATCCTCAGAAATTACTTCCTCAAATTAAGGCCGGTATTTGATATTAGTAGACTTCTCTTGCCCAGAAATGCCTTTTTTGCCATAGTGAGTCTGCTTTTGATGTCCTCCTTGCTCCGTCCGTCATTGGTTATTTTACTGCCTTGGTAGCAGAATTCCTTAACTTCATTGACTTCGTGACCATCAATCCTGATGTTAAGTTTCTCGCTGTTCTCATTTCTACTACTTCTCATTACCTTCGTCTTTCTCCGATTTACTCTCAAACCATACTGTGTACTCATTAGACTGTTCATTTCGTTCAGCAGATCATTTAATTCTTCTTCACTTTCACTCAGGATAGCAATGTCATCAGCGAATCGTATCATTGATATCCTTTCACCTTGTATTTTAATTCCACTCCTGAACCTTCCTTATATTTCCATCATTGCTTCCTCGATGTACAGATTGAAGAGTAGGGGGAAAGGCTACAGCCTTGTCTTACACCCTTCTTAATATGAGCACTTCGTTCCTGATCGTCCACTCTTATTATTCCCTCTTGGTTGTTGTACATATTGTATATGACCCGTCTCTCCCTATAGCTTACCCCTACTTTTTTCAGAATCTCGAACAGCTTGCACCATTTTATATTGTCGAACGCTTTTTCCAGGTCGACAAATCCTACAAAAGTGTCTTGATTTTTCTTTAGCCTTGCTTCCATTATTAGCCGTAACGTCAGAATTGCCTCTCTCGTCCCTTTACTTTTCCTAAAGCCAAACTGATCGTCACCTAGCGCATTCTCAATTTTCTTTTCCATTCTTCTGTATATTATTCTTGTAAGCAGCTTCGATGCATGAGGTGTTAAGCTGATTGTGCGATAATTCTCGCACTTGTCAGCTCTTGCCGTCTTCGGAATTGTGTGGATGATGCTTTTCTGAAAGTCAGATGGTATGTCGCCAGACTCATATATTCTACACACCAACATGAATAGTCGTTTTGTTGCCACTTCCCCAAATGATTTTAGAAATTCTGATGGAATCTTATCTATCCCTTCTGCCTTATTTGACCGTAAGTCCTCCAAAGTTCTTTTAAATTCCGATTCTAATACTGGGTCCCCTATCTCTTCTAAATCGACTCCTGTTTCTTCTTCTATCACATCAGACAAATCTTCACCCTCATAGAGGCTTTCAATGTATTCTTTCCACCTATCTGCTCTCTCCTCTGCATTTAACAGTGGAATTCCCGTTGCACTCTTAATGTTACCACCGTTGCTTTTAATATCACCAAAGGTTGTTTTGACTTTCCTGTATGCTGAGTCTGTCCTTCCGACAATCATATCTTTTTCGATGTCTTCACATTTTTCCTGCAGCCATTTCTTCTTAGCTTCCCTGCACTTCCTATTTATTTCATTCCTCAGCGACTTGTACTTCTGTATTCCTGATTTTCCCGGAACATGTTTGTACTTCCTTCTTTCATCAATCAACTGAAGTATTTCAACTGTTACCCATGGTTTCTTCGCAGCTACCTTCTTTGTACCTATGTTTTCCTTCCCAACTTCTGTGATGGCCCTTTTTAGAGATGTCCATTCCTCTTCAACTTTACTGCCTACTGCGCTATTCCTGATTGCTGTATCTATAGCGTTAGAGAACTTCAAACGTATCTCGTCATTCCTTAGTACTTCCGTATCCCACTTCTTTGCGTATTGATTCTTCCTGACTAATGTCTTGAACTTCAGCCTGCTCTTCATCACTACTATATTGTGATCTCAGTCTATATCTGCTCCTGGGTATGCCTTACAATCCAGTATCTGATTTCGGAATTTCTGTCTGACCATGATGTAATCTAATTGAAATCTTCCCGTATCTCCCGGCCTTTTCCATGTATACCTCCTCCTCTTGTGATTCTTGAACAGGTTATTCGCTATTACTAGCTGAAACTTGTTACATAACTCAATTAGTCTTTCTCCTCTTTCATTCCTTGTACCAAGCCCATATTCTCCTGTAACCTTTTCTTCTACTCCTTCCCCTACAACTGCATTCCAGTCGCCCATGACTATTAAATTTTCGTCCCCCTTTACATACTGCATTACCCTTTCAATATCCTCATACACTTTCTCTATCTGTTCATCTTCAGCTTGCGACATCGGCATGTATACCTGAACTATCGTTGTCGGTGTTGGTCTGCTGTCGATTCTGATTAGAACAACCCGGTCACTGAACTGTTCACAGTAACACACCCTCTGCCCTACCTTCCTATTCATAACGAATCCTACACCTGTTATACCATTTTCTGCTGCTGTTAATATTACCCGATACTCATCTGACCAAAAATCCTTGTCTTCCTTCCACTTAACTTCACTGACCCCTACTATATCTAGATTCAGCCTTTGCATTTCCCTTTTCAGATTTTCTAGTTTCCCTACCACGTTCAAGCTTCTGACATTCCACGCCCCGACTCGTAGAACATTATCCTTTCGTTGTATTCAATATTTTTCTCATGGTAACCTCCCGCTTGGCAGTCCCCTCCCGGAGATCCGAATGGGGGACTATTCTGGAATCTTTTGCCAATGGAGAGATCATCATGACACTTCTTCAATTACAGGCCACATGTCCTGTGGATACACGTTACGTGTCTTTAATGCAGTGGTTTCCATTGCCTTCTGCATCCTCATGTCGTTGATCATTGCTGATTCTTCCACCTTTAGGGGCAATTTCCCACCCCTACGACAAGAGAGTGCCCTGAACCTCTATCCACTCCTCCGCCCTCTTTGACAAGGCCGTTGGCAGAATTAGGCTGACTTCTTATGCCGGAAGTCTTCGGCCGCCAATGCTGATTATTTATCAAAATTTAGGCAGTGGCGGGGATGAGATTTCCTTCTTCTACCATTTGAAAAAGGCATGCACCCATACCATGAGAAGAGTCGTCAGTGCATAAACAAAAATCTTTCTTCATGTCTGGTTGACATAAAATGTTAGCATTTAATAAGGCTGGTTTAATGTTTTCAAAATCGATCTGACATTGCTTGTCCCACCCCCAAGATCTGTTTTTCTGGAGAAGATTGAGTAAAGCATCAATGTTCATAAGTTGGTTGGTGATGAATTTCCTGAAAAATGGCACTAGGCCTAAGTATACCTTTAATTGTATTTAATAAGGGCAGTTCCTAATGCCATCAAGTTTTTTAGGATCTGGCAGTATGCCTTCTGAAGAGATTATGTGTCCTAAAAATTTTACTTTTTCTTGTCTGAAATTAGATTTCTTGAGATTTGCTGCTACACCATTTCTGGAAAAACGGCTCAATACTTGTTCAATTAATCTTAAATGTTCTACCCAAGTGAGTGTAGCGACTAAAAGGTAGTCAGTATATGCTGTTACCTTACTCTTAAGTTCAGCCCCTAGAACTCTGTCAAGTGCAGAGATAAATATACCTGCACTTAAGCTCAATCCAAACGGTAATACTTGAAATTCTAAGCTCCTGCCCCCACATACAAAAGCAGTATACCTTCGATTTTCTTCATGTAGTTTTATTTGCCAATGTGAAGACTGAAAGTCGATTATAGTAAGAAATTTTGCATTCTGAACTTTCATAAGCTATACCTCTAAATTAACGGGACATGTTTGGACTGGTATAAAAATCTTATTAATGTTATGTGCATCAAGGACCAAGTGCACCTTGGCATCTGGCTTACTCACAGCCAAGATAGGACTATAATAAGGGAAAAATGGTGGTTGTATTATGTTCTATTCAAGCATTCTGTTAATCTCTTTTCTTACTGCTTCCCTCTTTGTCCATGGTATGGGGTATGAGGAAGAACAAAAGTTTTGTGAGAATACACTTCCATTTTGTCCACAAAATCCTTAATAATACCTGGTCTTTTTTCAAATAGATGTACATAAGCAAGTATCAGTTCCATAAGTTCTGCTTGCTGTTCTTTAGACAAGCACTTTGATTCACTTACGTTTGTGCTTATAGTGTCGACGTTTATTTCTTTTGCTGACAACTGTTCATTACTGTATGTGCTGACAGACATAACTATGGGATTTACCAATTGAACTTCAAGGTCGTGAGTAACTTCAGTTTTAAATCTATTACTACTTCCCCTGATCAGATCTATTACAAATAATTGTTTATTTACAGTGAAATGACATTGGCCTTTCCTATATTAATTTGTACTTGTTATGTCCTAAATGTATCCGTACCGATTAAGCAATCAACTATTAATTTCTCTACTATCGAAAAATTGTATCATACAGAAAACTGTTCTAATTGCATGGGAATTAAGGCTTGTATCTTGACTCGTTTCGATTTCTGACCAGTGTCAGCTTGTACGCTACAATTTTGAACTGGCAGTGTGGGTATACATCCATGTTTCTTCAATTCTTGAAAGCATCCTTGTGTCATCAAATTAGTCATAGCATGTGTGTCAAGCATAAGGGGTACATCAAGATCAAATACTTTGGCTTTAATAATAGCTTCTACCTTGCTCTCTGCCAAGTTTTTCTGCATAACCTCATTACCTTGATACAGATCATCTCTCATATCATTACCATGATCATCTCTGATAAAGCAAACTTCATGCCCTCATTCCCCTCCAAGGTCACAAAATGGGGGCCTACCATGACCAGTTAAAGTTTTCTGCCGTCACGGTGGCATAGATCTCTAGGTTAGCCGTAACTTCCACTAAGTTGACCCTTGGTGTTTGGTTTCAGCAATTATTGTCCTGAAGGCTCGTGGCTTAAATTCTCTTTGCCTCTGCATGTTATTTGGCTTGTGTATGTTACTTTCCTGGCCGAATTCCGTTGTCTGTGGGTTACTCAATTGTCCATTATTGTTTTGCATTTGCCAAGTGATCGGCTGATTATTGCCGATAGCTTGTGTCTGTACATATTGTACAGGCTGATCATACACAACTCACCCATTGTAATTGTTTTTACTTAATTTTTGCCCATTTCTTTTCTATCCACCTTTGTATTTACAGACTTTCTCCATTGCCATTATGATTACCATTACCATTACCATAGGTCTGTGTGGGGTAAGGTTGCCATCCGTGTGGTGCTACAAATCCGTTGTTTACTTGTTGGACCGTTAATCTCTGTGTCGCTACCGGCATAGTGATTGGCTTCTGTTGCACAGGTCTCTCTTCGTATATTAACTGTATGTAGTCCAGTACAGATAGAAAGTATTCGGTGTCATGTTCTAGGATGGTAATGAGTTTTTCCCTAATGTGGACAGGAAGACGGCTCTTTAATAATGGCCTCTAAAACTGTTAACAATAGTAGCAACGTTTCGCCATGTCCGTAGCCCATAGCAGAACGTCACCCGTCACCCTGTGTGTATCCAACCACAAATCTAATTTTCTGGGCTTCAGTCCAGGTATGAGGTAAAACATTTGGAAATGCTCTGATTAAGACCACAGGGTGTGTTCTTTTCCCTTCAGAAGTAAATACCAGGAATTGTCAATCCCTCATCTACAAGTAATGTTGACAAACACGAAGTGCTGTCAGTGACAGGCGTGTTTATGTTCGCTTGTGGGGTAGCGCATGGCAACTGCGCTTGCCCTACAGGTGCAACTGTTGGACAGTATTGTTGCATTGTGCAATCCTCTGTGTTTTCCTTCGATGGGCTAACCCCATATCGTGGGTAACCAGTGAATGTATCTAAGTTCTCTAAGAGCATAGGTTAGTTTTCTATCATACATTGTTTTGCAATGTCAGTAGTTTTAGAAACACTGCCTCTCAACCTTTCCTCTGCTTTCTTCAAAACCCGAGTCTATTTTAGCTAGAAGTTGACTTCCCGTCTCTTTTAGGCCTTCTTCTACAGTATCTACAAAAGTTTCGCATTCTGACACTATCTTTTCAGCAAGGGTGCTGCCCTTATCCAGCTTCCTGGCTTCAGCTTTTTCATTTATTTCCTTTACGTCTGCACATAACTTACCTCTCTGTTTTTTGGCAAATTCTGACTCTAAACTTAATTGATCTACTCATCCACTCAACTTGTGTGTTTCTGTAGGTAGGATTTTGCATAGGTCTTGCAACTCACTGACTGCGTTCGTCACATTTTTTACCGACACATCCACTTGGTGTCTCCTGAATTTGAGAATATGCTTCACTAAGGTTTTATAGCTCACCTGCAAGTTGTTCCTGTTTATAGTCTACGTATGTTACCTTTTCCGTTAATTTATTTATATTGCGGGAAATGTCGGTAATTATTTCTTGCTTTAATTGTTTACCAAGCTCTGTGAACTTAACGGATAATTCGTCTGATAATTCAGTGCAATATAGTTTTGCTCACCCACTGAACTGTTGACTAATACCATTTTTGAAATCGTTAAAAGCCTGGTTTTGCTGTGGAAACTTTTGTGTTATTAGTTGCATTAGCTGGGTCAATGTGTGTCTCACCAGTATTTGCAATACTTTTGTGAACTGTTTCCTGTGCTTGTGTTCTCGAAGTCGTGAGCAGATAATCAACGGAATTTGCGCTGTTGCGCGCCTCAGTTACACTATTTGAAAAAATGATTCCTGGTAAGACCTGAGAAATTGTCTCATTGACCGTCATAAAATTGGCATCATGTCTAGTTATATTACCAGTGTCATCCTTTTTTAATAATGGGACACCAACATAGTTGTTTTGGTAGCCATTGTCCAGTTCACGAGTTGGTGCATTACCTCCAACTGTTGCCAAGCTCGGATTTCCGGCATATTGCATTTTGTAATGAATTTTCAACAATGGCCATTTCCTTTGACTCCATTGTGAACAGTGTTTAACAAAATTATGAAAAGAAAAATTTTAGACATGAAATTTTGTTTGTATCGGTATCTTTCCATTAAAGCAGCTTCATGTGCGTTTTCATTAATGAACCTAATTATTCTTTTATACAGTCCTATCCATACACTCTTACAGAATTTGAAAGAATTACTGTGCATCTTCATGTGGAATTTATACAGATCTTTGTCACTTATAGAGAAATGCACTTTCCGTGAAGGATATTAATTGAAAGGAAAAGAGATTATCTACTGCAAGAAATACAGCGCCAAATGCGACCATATAAGCATTCAGTGTAGCAGCTTCCTACCTTAACCAATGAAATCCGTATTCCTGGACCTTCTTGTTTGTACACAGTATTTAATTTTTAATTTGCTCCTTCAAGTTGTTAATAGTTCCAATCTCACGAACATGTAACCAATGTAACAAAGGCCTCTTCAGTTTCTTGAAACGATAAAATGTATCATTTATCTGAAATTCTTTTTTCCCAACAATTGAAAGGTCTGTTCATATTCCACTCGGCGCCGTCCTTTGAATAGTCGCAATTGAATAGTAGCTGGGGGAGTAAAATGTAATATATGTATTGGAAACTGAATAAAAATTTGCTGCTTAATAAATTAAAAAGAAAATTTCGGAAGAATGATTGAAAAAATTGTAAGATACACCTATCGTGAGTGAACTTTAACTAGCACTAATATAAATAGATCGTCAATATTCAATACATATATTCAGGATATAAATTCATAAATCTACATACAGCCTTTTCTTGTTACCTCTATTGTGCATGGTGATTGGTTTGACAATACTGGTTCTGGATCACCCCTACTCTGCTCACGCGAGTTAGCTTTGATCCTCTTGACACAGGATTCTCAGCGTGTCGAGGAGGGACAGGTATTGTCGCCGTGAAAATACGAATAACCTCTGCTGTCTTGATAACACTTTTTAATGTACAATTGGAGTACACATTTTTTTAACAATATCAACTCTGCGGAACTCGCAATACGTCCACCCGCTATCATTTATTGAGATGAACAGAATTTTAACAATATTAACTCAGCAGAGCTCGTAATACGTCCGCCCACTATCGTGTATAGAAACAGACAGACGAATCTAAAGCAATTAAAAATTTGTAGAGCACCTCTTTACCGCTTTCGTTTTTGATGAAAAATATTATTTTAAAGGCAAGAAAACATTTTATTAACTTTATAATTAAACCCTGGATACGAAAAAAAACATATTTACTGGAAAATACACAGAAGTTACACACAAGCAAAGAATAAAGATATTGACAGCAGAGTCATGGAGCAGCACATAAACATAGACATCAAGGAATTTTTTTCTTTTCTTTTAACACTTCCTCCAAAAGAAAAAAAAAACATGAAATTATTGCTTTACTTTCTGCAACTGACTTGTCCATGACACTGCACCACCTGAGCACTTTGCAAGAATTCCAGTTGTTGAGCGCCTTGTCCGGTTATCACATCCGAAATCTGCATCAGCGTAAATCTTTAACTCTTCTTTGAGTTTACAATACTTTGGCATTCTTCGGACGGTCAACCAGCACCCAGGTATTGTTTTTCTTTAGTGACTGAGGTTCTTCACTGATAGCTTGCATTCATTCTTCCTTCTCATTTGACTGCAATATTTCTGAAAAACTTTTTGGATCTTTGTGTTCAAGTGCATCAACGTTTGTCATCATACAAAATTCACCACTTTCCGTCCAGGTTGATTTTCTTCATTGTCTTTTATTCTTCTGTTTCTCTTCATTACAAGATTCAGCAGTTTCTGCTTTTAGAAATTCTGTTAATTCTTTATTTTCATCAGATTCACTCGACTCTTGACTTTCTCTACAATCGAGAATGTCAATTTTTTCTTGAGTTTGACTTCCTCCAGAAGTGTACAGCCAAGGAGATTTACATTGGTCATCTTTAGATGAATTTGGATCATTAAATTCTTCCTGAGGGACTTCAAATTCAACATGATCACTATGTAAATCACAAACATTTTCTGGCTTAAATTTCACATCGTGACTCAACACCACTTTTCTTTTAGATGGAATCCACACTCTGAACCCATCCTTGTCATTAACATATCCAACAAGTCGTCCAAAAACTGCCTTATCATCAAACTTGGAACGGAATTGTTTGTTAATGTGAACATAGCAGCCTGTGCCAAAAATTCTGGGATGATCAAGTCGTCCTACTGGTCGATTAAACCATAGTTCATAAGAGGTTTTATTTTCAACTGAAGATTTTCCAGTACGATTTATTAGGTAGACTGCTGTGTTACATGCCTCTGCCCACAACCCTTTGGGTAATTTACTCGGATTTAGCATTGACCGGGCAGCTTCAACAATGGTCCTATTTTCCCATTCAGCCACACCATTTTGTTCAGGAGTGTAAGGAGGAGGAATCGGAAGCTCTATTCCCCTGTCTGCAAGCAGTTCACTGACATTCTTATTGTTAAATTCTTTGCTATCATCACATCGAAATTGTTTGACAACATGTCCATTAGTTCGTGCTTCATTTAAAAACTGCTTAAGCACAGTACACACTTAACTTTTGTGTCTTAAAAAGAAAATTCGACGAAATTTACTAAAATCGTCTTTGAAACATACATAATAATGCTTACCTCCAAAAGATTTCGTGCCCATTGGTCCATTGACATCCTCATGGATTAATTCACCAGTACTGGTAGAGCGTATTGTTCTTGTTTTGAATGGCAGCCTATGCATCTTTACAACCACACAGCCATCACAAAATTCACTCTTGGCATCTTTCACATTAATGTTTGTTCCTTTTAATATGTTCTTCACATGTTGTTTATTTTGATGACCAAACCTTTCATGGTACACTTGCAATGTTTCAGATGAAGTCATCAAGTTAACACAATTCATTTTTGCATTTCTAACCACACGCATGTTCAACACATAAAGTCCATTTTTCACATAACCTGCCATAACAATATTGCCATTGACTTGTTTTCGAACACAGACATTATTATAACTAAAATTAGTTCTGTAGCCTCTGCAGGAAATGGCTCTCACAGAGAACAGATAAGCACTTGTATCAGGGATGTACAAAACATTGTCCATTCTAGCATTGTACCATTTATTGTTTCGTCGAATTTGGATGTAAACTGTTCCTTGACCGTATGCACACATTTCGACATCTTGTTTTCCCAATGAAATTACTTGAGGAGCATCAAATTCACTATAAAAAAACAAAATACTGTTTGTTAGGAGTGATATGATTTGTAGCGCCGCTGTCGCAATACCATTTATTTGGGTCACTGTGATTACTGGTACACACACCCATAGTGTATGAAGTAAATGCATCATGTTCACTTTCTCGCTTCTTCTCTTTTCTTTTATTGCTGTCACGAGTGTTCTGTGGACACACTGCTGCCCAGTGACTTAATTGTTTGCATATATTACACGGAAACTTCTGTTTTAATTGTGACTTCGTCATCTTTACTTGCTGATTACTTGTCTGCCGTTTTCTTGTTTTAGAAACGACGAAAGCTGCACTTCCTTTAATGTCTTGTTCACGCAGTTCAATAGTACAGAGTTTTTCAATTAATAAATTCAAGCATTACTTTTCTGTCAGTATCGTATCCCAGAGATCCTTAAAATTGTCGTAGTCTTTTCCCAGTGTAGACAAAATTCGACCATTTAAGATTCTTTCAGATAGCGTATTTTCTTCATGTTTTGCTAATTCATCGTTCAGGTCCACAAATAACTTTTGCAGTTTGGCCACATGTGCACTAATATCTTCCGTTTCATCACGTTTAACACCGAATAATGTCTCAGTCAACATAATCAAACGCTGAGTATTGCTATGTTCAAATCAGGCGCGTAAGTTGTCCCAGATTTCTTTATCATTCTTGCATGTTAAGACGAGTTCTGCAACAGGTTTACTTAGCGCACTTGCTATAAGACTTGCTGCCTTTGCGCCATCCTTGTGCCATTCCACATACGCTTCTTTTTGTGCACTTGTCGCATCTTGCGGCAACTCTACACGTTCACGGGTACCGTTAATAATACACTCCTGGAAATTGAAATAAGAACACCGTGAATTCATTGACCCAGGAAGGGGAAACTTTATTGACACATTCCTGGGGTCAGATACATCACATGATCACACTGACAGAACCACAGGCACATAGACACAGGCAACAGAGCATGCACAATGTCGGCACTAGTACAGTGTATATCCACCTTTCGCAACAATGCAGGCTGCTATTCTCCCATGGAGACGATCGTAGAGATGCTGGATATAGTCCTGTGGAACGGCTTGCCATGCCATTTCCACCTGGCGCCTCAGTTGGACCAGCGTTCGTGCTGGACGTGCAGACCGCGTGAGACGACGCTTCATCCAGTCCCAAACATGCTCAATGGGGGACAGATCCGGAGATCTTGCTGGCCAGGGTAGTTGACTTACACCTTCTAGAGCACGTTGGGTGGCACGGGATACATGCGGACGTGCATTGTCCTGTTGGAACAGCAAGTTCCCTTGCCGGTCTAGGAATGGTAGAACGATGGGTTCGATGACGGTTTGGATGTACCGTGCACTATTCAGCGTCCCCTCGACGATCACCAGTGGTGTACGGCCAGTGTAGGAGATCGCTCCCCACACCATGATGCTGGGTGTTGGCCCTGTGTGCCTCGGTCGTATGCAGTCCCGATTGTGGCGCTCACCTGCACGGCGCCAAACACGCATACGACCATCATTGGCACCAAGGCAGAAGCGACTCTCATCGTTGAAGCGACACGTCTCCATTCGTCCCTCCATTCACGCCTGTCGCGACACCACTGGAGGCAGGCTGCACGATGTTGGGGCGTGAGCGGAAGACGGCCTAACGGTGTGCGGGGCCGTAGCCCAGCTTCATGGAGACGGTTGCGAATGGTCTTCGCCGATACCCCAGGAGCAACAGTGTCCCTAATTTGCTGGGAAGTGGCGGTGCGGTCCCCTACGGCACTGCGTAGGATCCTACGGTCTTGGCGTGCATCCGTGCGTCGCTGCGGTCCGGTCCCAGGTCGACGGGCACGTGCACCTTCCGCCGACCACTGGCGACAACATCGATGTACTGTGGAGACCTCACGCCCCACGTGTTGAGCAATTCGGCGGTACGTCCACCCGGCCTCCCGCATGCCCACTATACGCCCTCGCTCAAAGTCCGTCAACTGCACATACGGTTCACGTCCACGCTATCGCGGCATGCTACAAGTGTTAAAGACTGCGATGGAGCTCCGTATGCCACGGCAAACTGGCTGACACTGACGGCGGCGGTGCACAAATGCTGCGCAGCTAGCGCCATTCGACGGCCAACACCGTGGTTCCTGGTGTGTCCGCTGTGCCGTGCGTGTGATCATTGCTTGTACAGCCCTCTCGCAGTGTCCGGAGCAAGTATGGTGGGTCTGACACACCGGTATCAATATGTTCTTTTTTCCATTTCCAGGAGTGTATCTTCTAGTCCATATGAACGCAGGAATATGCCATTTCCATTTGGTCCAGTCCTCAGGTCCTTCAAGCTTATCAATGCTGACCTTATAATCGCCGCTAGCAGTCATGTTTCTTTACAGACATAGGCTTATTTCAAATATTGTCTTAATTAAAGTATGTTGTTTGCCTTTACACGTGTACAGGGCCCATAACCTGATGAAAAATATTATTTTAAAGGCAAGAAAACATTTTATTAACTTTATAATTACACCCTGGATACGAAAAAGAAAACCTATTTACTGGTGCCATTCCACATACGCTTCTTTTTGTGCACTTGTCGCATCTTGAGGCAACTCTACACGTTCACGGGTACCGTTAATAATATCTTCTAGTCCATATGAACGCAGGAATATGCCATTTCCATTTGGTCCAGTCCTCAGGTCCTTCAAGCTTATCAATGCTGACCTTATAATCGCCGCTAGCAGTCATGTTTCTTTACAGACATAGGCTTATTTCAAATATTGTCTTAATTAAAGTATGTTGTTTGCCTTTACACGTGTACAGGGCCCATAACCTGATGAAAAATATTATTTTAAAGGCAAGAAAACATTTTATTAACTTTATAATTACACCCTGGATACGAAAAAGAAAACCTATTTACTGGAAAAAAACACAGAAGTTACACACAAGCAAAGAATAAAGATATTGACAGCAGAGTCATGGAGCAGCACATAAACATAGACATCAAGGAATTTTTTTCTTTTCTTTTAACAGTTTTTATGTCAGTGTTATCTATGGGAAAAAATTATACATATATATACATATACATATATATATATATACATATATAATGTAATATGAGGAAAAATAAAGGACCGAGGGAGAAAAGAAAAGACAGTAAATAATTATTATATGTTCCATTATGTGTGCTTTCAACTTTTTTTGGACTTGGAACACTATAACTGTTATCATCATAAATGAGTACGCTATGTGTCCAAAGAATGAACTTCTACTAAAAGATTGTAATAATAGTTTTACTACATAAAAAATAGAAATTATCTGTATCTGCCAGTGTCTACAGATTTAATTAAAACCATGAATTGATGACCCTGATCTTAACTCATTAGGCAGCTCTTAATGTGCTGACCACACTGGAAATGGCGTACGAGTTAAGTTGGTTGCTGCAAGGAGCACCATAACTCATGTATTAGCCAGTCTATACAATTTTAACTCGTTGCATTGTCCTGTGTCTTTGTCAGCAAAATTTATTGTTAGCAACTGAGTAAACAGGATTGCAGTAGTTCATATCCAAATGTTTTTGCGAGAGAAACAGAAGAAAGTTATTAGGACACAAACAAGCCGAGTGTGTTTAATAAATACAGCAGGGCCAAAATAATAAATATGGACAGTGGCCCGACTATTCGGGGAGCGAGGAGGTCTCTCCCCAAAGTGGAGTTAGACGATCGAGAATTGCAGGGAGTGGAAGCCCTCCTGAATGTAAGCATGGACATCGAGCAAACGACGAATTGTGCAGCAAAACACACATTAGAGCAGAAGGAACAATTAAAACTGAAGAGACAAGTAGCCACCATTCAACAACACCAACAACAAATAACAAAGGAGGTAAAGAATCCAACAGCACTCAACACAGGTATGTCTGACAATTTTAATTTAAATGAATCATCAAGTTCCCTTGCCCACAAGGGGACTTTGAGAACGACGCAACGTGCTGACCCATTTAGCACAACTTATGCAAGAAAAGAGTCATAAACCAAGGGAGCATCTATCACAAACAAATATACAGCTAATATATGATCAAAACAAGGATAACATATATCACAGTGATACAGTAGGTCCATTTTATGTATTTGTTGCAGGACTTAATAGTAATGTAAGTAAACATCGCGCCATAATCTGGGGATGATACTAGTTCCCTCAGATTCTGAGTACTAGCAGGAAACCACAGATCTCAAGGTTGTGAGAAAAAACAGAATTCGGATTGGTTTATCAACAGGAGAGGCTGCAAACATGTTTGTGGACGACAACCCACTACATCAGAAACAGATGATAGCATACATACCAATCCACAGAAAACATTGACAAGGAGTTATTAGAAATGTAGATCCTGAGTGTACAGAGCTAGAATTGAAAGACGCTGTTCAGTCTACAATTACGGTTACCCATGTATGCAGAATGATCACAAGAATAAGCAAAGTACCGTAGGAACAACGAACTACATACCCTGGGACACGTTTGCCGTCACATTCGCATCACAGTTCCTATCAGAATATGTGATGATATATCACGTGAAGTGTAATGTTAGACCGTACATACCCCTAGTGAGGAGGGTTTTAAATGCCTTTGGTATCGCCATCTTAGTAACCAGCTTCAGTCACAGACTCGATGTAATCTGCATGGGGGAACCATGAGACAGCTCAGGGTACACAAGTGAAATAATATGCTGTGTCTACTGTAAAGGGAACCACACATAGAGAGATAAGTCTTGCTCAGTACATCTCAAACAACAAGAGATTAAGAAAGTGTCAAATACATACATAAACCAAATACCTTATACTGCTGTGGCAGGGAACCTTGGTAGAAGTAAATCAGTTTGGGAGAAAGAGCTCCCCCCTGTGAAAAGTATTCGGCACAGATTCACGACAACCGTTCATCACAGTAGGCCAAAACAAATAAGTACTACATCAACTCCAAGTCCTCTTTTTGCAATTACCAATAGCTCCTGTTAAAGAGAATCCTTATGCATCACAACCACATACTGCTGAACCACAACAGGCAATTCTATCAGGAATGGAGGATAAGAATACAGCGATAATCGAACATCTGGTGGCTGGAATGACAAATCTAATAACACAGTTAACCTCATTAAACAAATATAGTTGGGATCAAGCTAATATTTATGTAATATGGCTGCTGCGACAGTATAAAAAAATATGGATCAGAACAAAAATAGATTATACTTACACTCTACTCATAAAAACAGAATAACAGATATTTAAGTTCTCCAGTGGAATGCCAGATCCTTATATGCTAACAGAGAATCGTTCATGCACGACCTTATATTGATGACTACTCTATCGCTGTTATAAGTCAAACCTGGATTAAACCAAACATCTCTATTAGATGTTGAGGATGTCAATTACCAACATCAGATCGAGAGGATGGAAAAGGATGAATAATCATATTGATTATTGTAAAACTCAACTACAAACCAACTACAATGCCACTATCTAACCTTGACTTTCAAGCAATAGCAGTAGAAGTAAATAAGAACAAATAACTATTCGCCATTGCATATGTATGTCATCCACCAGAATGTAGGAATTTCGAGCAACACATACACACAATGTTGCAACATACACCAAACCCCTTCCTAATATGTGGGGACTTGAATGTTCGCCACATAGTATGGGGATGTCATATGAATGATAAGTCAGGTGAGTACATAATGTCTTGCATTATTGGTTATAACATTATCATATTCAGTGATGGATCTGTAACAGTAAACCAAGGACCATGGATGAGACAAAATGCAGTGAGTATGACGTTAGCTTATTCCTGTATGAACCAAATCACAGCATGGTCGGTTCTGGAGGATATCATGGGATCAAATCATTTCCCTGTAACTATGAATGTACTGTAACCCAGCATGTATTGCCAACAAACTTACTTAGAACATGAACAAAGCAGATTGGTATATCGCCAAATTCTTGAATTAGAAATAAAATCAATAGAAAAAAAAACAACCTCCACACCGGGCTTATACATAACCACAGAACATCATATATCACACAGCAAATGAATCCATCCCAAAATGACCTTTATCAACAAAAGCAAGACGACTGGGTAATCCATGGTGGAATGAAGACTGCAAAAAGAAGTGCAAGGCAGAAGGGCAGCGTTATGTGAATATATTAAACAGCCCAATGTGAACAGCTTTTTGCTCTGGAAACAAATGGCAGCTAGAACTAAGAAAATACTGACATCCGTTAAGAAGAGTAGTTGGATAAAATATTGTAATAGTTTGAACACTACATCACCAGAGATATGGCAAAAGATCAACAGAATTAGTAATATAACCCCTGCTGTAAATGCAGTGGACAGAAGAATTTTGTGATCTTATTGCCCAACCAAGTGCTCGCAATAAGCTAATCAGGAGACAAAGAGAAACTCTTGCAACTCAACAAGTGCTAACCACCCAGTTCAGTATTGACTAGTTGACATCAGTCATCAAAGAGAGAACTAACACTGCCCCAGGAACGGATCAGATCACATATCCCATGATACAGAACATGCCTGACAATGCTGTAGAATTACTTCTTCAAATCTATAATGGAATTTAGATACATCAAGAATTGGTCCCGGAATGGACGACACAGATCATAGTAAAAAAGAGAGAAAGATCCATTATTAGTCACTTCTTACAGACTGATTGCATTGTCATCATGCATTGCTAAAGCCATGAAGAAACTAATAAAAAGGCGATTGGAATGGTGGTTAGAATCTTCGTTCTTACTAGCTGGATCACAATTCGAATTCCTTAAAGCTAGAAGCTGCATGGGCAATATCTCAATATGTCTCCTCCATTTTAGCTGGCTTTCGTGAGAACGAATATACAGCAGCACTATTTTCGGATTTTGCAAAGGCATGCTATTACATAAGTTACTACTTTTAGGAGTTCCACCTAACTTTGTAGAGGGTATGTCGTCATCAATCAATGAACGAACTGTATATGTTAGAAAGGATACAGGATTCAAGGACCTGTACTTGGTGGACAGTGGCATACCACAAGGATTGGTACTCGCCCCACTACTATATCTAATATATACCTATGATATGAAAAGGACAATAACTCAAACAACTAGAATTATACAGTTTGCAAACGACATATGTGTATTAGTTTCTTATGTAGTATTACAGGGGTGGTGAACAATCTTATGTCATAGAAAAGAGCCTGAGCTGACAGCTTCGTGAAAATGGCCTGATGATAGCTCCTGAGAAATCTCTGTCAGTGATATTCACCAGGAACGGTTTACACCAAGAAATTGTTTAATACATGTAGACAATAAAATAACACAACTCATTGTACTTATTCAGTTCTTAGGAATGACACTGGACAGCCAGTTGACTTGCATGGAACATATTAAAACCTTAATCGAAACCAGTGAGAAAATACTTAATATTATTCTATCACTTACTACAACAAGGTGGGAAGCACATCCTTCAGTGCTGCTCCTCCTATATCGTTCCCTCATCAGGTCCAGCTTGAATTATGGATGTATATACTACGAATACATGACATGAAAAATGTTAGAGAATCTGTATAGATTGCATTACCTCTGTATATGCAATTAGTTCGGAGTAATGTAGGCTACACCAACAAATACACTCCTGGTGGAAGAGCAACAGATGCTCCTCCATATAAGGAGGAAGGTGCTCATGGAAGGATGCATAGTAGAGAAATTATCATGCTCACAGCATCAAATTCACCAGGTTTTACGACTGCACCGTCTCTCAGGAAATTGGGGCAGAAAGTCTTTTCATTTCATTCCAGCATATAATGATTTGAAATTATACGACTATTTCATAATCATGGATCACATCTCATTCCAAACGGTAGAGGTAAAGTCTGACTTCTTGGTAACAAGTACAGCACAGCAAAGACAAATGGAGAAAACAAGACAATGGGTTATCCACATATACACAGATAGAACATATACAGAGGGAGAGGACAACTCACGATGTGCTATATTTAATCCACAACTGCAGATGTCCCAAAAATATAAGTTACCAGCAACTACTTCTACCTATCTCTCCGAATTAATCCCAGTGTTAAAGGTGATACAGTGGTGTATGAATGAGAAATACACATCCTGTGTAATATTATCACACTCTAAAAGTGTACATCAAGCAATATCAAACAGAAAATTTTCAAAAATCACCAATGAATACCTACTCCAATTTCGTTATTGGTATTATGAATGCATCAAAAAGCAGAAACAAATTGCCTTTATACAGGTGAAAGCCCACTGTGGAATCCCAATCAATGAGAAAGCAGATCATTTGCCATGAGCCATGAGCCATTGCCAGGCTATGAGCAATGGGACACCACTACATATAAAGCTTCCCTATTTGGAATATGGACAACATATTCAGTAGAGGGCATTCCAATCCTGGCAGGAAGAATGGAGGCAGCGCTCACGATATAAAGGAGGCCACTAGATGCAAATACAACCATTAATTCCAAAACGACCTTGGTTTCAGTACGTTTGTGGACCTCAACAACCAACATCTACATTTAGTAGAATAAAGCTCAATCATGGGATATTTCCAGAGTATTTGTACTCATTGTATATAAACCAACCATCAACCTGTGATTGTGAGAATACTGCACAGGGAGACATGAACCATATGTTATTTTAGTGCAGAAAATGTAATGTGGCGAGGAACAAGTTTTTTGCATTTGTTATCAAATACAAAACCCACAACCCATGTCAGTCACATACTTGCTATCAGAACCCAACATTAAAACCTACAAGAAGATAATCGACATTTATATGTAATGGACAGATAAAGATATAAAGTTTCATAGTAAATTATAAGGAACAGGGAAAACCAAGCTACAATAAAATAAACAGGTATTGAAAGAACAAAGATAGTATTACTACACAGCAATCGCTGAATGGTGTCTAACCGAAGTCATAAAAACAAACAATAACAACAATATGTAACACCATCTCTAACAAATTTTGCTGATTTGTGAATACACTGATGTAAAAACTCCAAGGAACAAAGGAAGATTCTATGCCCATATTGAAACGGAAATGCTGAGGAAACTCTGGGTCAACAGAGTCAGAATGGATAAATGGCACTAGAGCTCCATAATAAGAAGGTGATTAGGCTACAGATGTTACCCCTGTCACCTTTATAATATTAAAGCAATCGATTCGCCAATGTGCAGACATGGTAATGAAAAAGCTGACTTAAATAATATAATATTAGCAGGCCCCAAATATTGGATACAGCAGGGAAAATTATATCACAAGTTGCCTAGCTGAAGAGTCCAGTGCCGAGATCCATTACTGTCCTATTAAGTGAGAATGACACAAGGGTTTACCACATTACATGGGGAAAACAAGAACATCGATATTCAGTTACATTTGTTTAAATCGATTTTATGCATTTATCAGATTAACATTTAATGTCAGTTTCGCTATCGATGGAGTGTATCAGAATATGTAACCTGTGAACCTTGAAAGTGTAGGTTATCAACAAGGAGCTGGTTAACGGATAGATAGCACCTAAAACAAAATAAACAAATAAATAAATACAATATCCTTGTTTTCCATGCTTCCTGTTTGGACAGAACTGAGAGCAGTTTTTTAAATATGAACATGTGTCTTTGAAGCCTACGGGTATAACTACGAATTGTAGGCCGTCATTTTCAAAAATTATTGTGTATGTCAGTAAGCAATTGTAAACTTTCTGAATTTTTTTGAGATAGTTCTAAAGAATAGTTTGTAAGGCCGAAGTTGACAGATTTTTCATAGTTGAATAAAGTAAATTAATGTAAATAACAGTCTAGGTGGAACCTGTACTATCTCTTTCAACAAATATTTGGCAATGGCACCTCAAATGAAAAAAAATTATTGGGAAACTGCACCACCAGTCGAAGGCTTAAGTACTACAATATCAAAGTACCAAGATCAAGCTGATAAAAATAATTGAATCGATTATATTTTGTAAACAGTGTTAAATTAAACTTGATCCCTAAATTTGCCACCAGTAAAAGTAAGACTAAAGCAAATGTAGATCAGCAAGTAAGGAAGTCTAATTAAGGTATGACATTCAAGTGTACAGAATACCTGTTATATTTAAAATTAGGGAAAATGTTATCACTACTACAGACTGAAATTTTTCTCAGTATTAGTTAACAACCTTGTACACATTGTCAGTGAAGATGTCAGAAGTAGGCACAAAAACAAGAATATAAAGCTTACTGAAAAGAACCAGATTAATAAACATAGCAGTGATAGATCTTACAACAGCAATTTAAATTTTCTAAAAAGATTTGAACATTTGACTTTTAAGCAGGCTATGAATGCAGAAATGAACTTCTTAAACAAACATTTAAAATTTAGTACATCTTGTAAATTACAGAGCAGGATGCTAAAGCACATTATTTGAACACCAATGTAGCCATGTATATGGCACAACTCTACAGAACACCAAATATAAGCAGTATACTGCCACGGACTACTCGGCTGTGGCACAGCCAGTGAGCTTACTGTGTTATGATGTGGAAAAGAGAATAACAGCAGTGCTCCTAGTGGCCAGGGAGTAAACTTTGAAGATGGGGAAATATTGGATGATAGTATTCTTTATTTATACTCTAAGGGCAGGCCCAGTAATTTGGTGGTAATGTGCTCACCTGGAAACATTTTTGTGACCTTCCAAAGTAATATATTCGAGAAATATCAAGCAAAAACTAAGATCAACTTCTCCTAACTGGCCTTCACAGTCATGTAAAATTTTGTAAATTTCACTGTGGTCACCTGTTGACTGTAAGATTATTTATTTGTAAAACCCAATATTACAATTTCGACTGTGTGTCTATTATCAAGTGGAAACAATTGCAATTTAGCACAAATGAAAACATAAAAATCATTTGCACACATTACACTATGTAATAATACCATATATTATGGCTGAAATAAATTATGATCGGTGTTAAAATCTACATTCAACGTTTCCTTGAAATTTGTCCCACATGTAGCCAGTAAAAGCGGAGAACTACTTCTACTTTTTCAAAATGTGAATTATAGAATATCGTAATTAATTGGGTGAACATCTTCCATTTACTAACTCACTTAATGTCAAGTATCAAAAATGCTCTATTGAAAACAAAAAAAACGGATATTTAATACTGCACATCACAAACCAGTTTCTACTGAGTAGGATCCACCATATTGGTAATAATGGAGAGGAATCTATTGTCAGCTATTTCCTGTTGAGCAGCTTAATTTTTTACCTATTGTACTATTAAACAGTGGTTCCAGCGGTGAGAAATTCAAGCTGGTCAAACGTGCCCCTTTTTGAAATGTTGACCAGTCTCCCCTACATGATACTTTTCTAATTCTACTTATTTAAAATGCCCACACATTCAGGCAGAAGTGCAAAATACCGTGTGTGTGCATGTCTTAAATACTGAACCACCACTTTCCAGTTCTTACTTATGCACCGATCTGCCACTCATCCTGTAGTTATTAGATAGTATACCCATGCTTCCACACTGCCACTGGTCTGTATTCAGCAGCAGACAGGCCACAGTGTGCTGGTGTAGAGAGCACTGACTTCAGTGATTACCTGTTATGTTGGTATGGAGCTCTAAAAGATCAGAAATTCTAAAATCTGATGAAAGCTACTAATGAAGTTAACATAATACGGCTGCATCTGATGCAAGTATGACATTTTTGTCATTGTCCCCCTTGCCTTCCCTTGCCACTACACTTTCTCTTGCTGTTTCTACCTTAACTCGTAACCTGAATGACATGATATCCTTAATTCAATATAAATATAATTTCTTCTGATTTTCTAACTCGTTCTTGGCTGAAGTGATTCCTTGCATAACAGTCAAGTACTTGTCATTTTTAAAAAACTTGTTGTGCATTTTTAACTTGGGTACTATAACTTTAGAATCCTGTCAGTACTACAAAATTCACTTTGGAAGTGGACCACATGACTTTATTTGTTGTAGATTGTTCCCATGTTGCTCCTGTTTCTGTGTTTGAAAGCTTTTACAGTGTTGATGAGTACATGAATTTTATAAAATTGGGGACATCCATAACTTAAGTTAAACGTAGGCATGTGTCCCTGAATACCCTGGATGTAATGTAAATTTAGAATTTGTTAGGTTTATGTACTTGGTTGTCTGTACGATCTGCATCTGTCTCGTTTGCTTGTCTTTATGTATTTAATCATCTGTATGTTTTGTATACAGATACTATTATTTAAGTTATTTTGTATCTACATATGACGAGTGCTATGTCTTTGAATATGGTTAAATGGATGATCAATAAATATCAAAAGCTAATTTTATTCCATATATGAAATAAAAATTGTTAAGATAACTATGAAACTCATATACAAAAGCTACGGTTATGGGTGTTGCTAATGGCAAAAGCTTTTGCTTCTAGTTTGTTTGAAAATAGTTCATTCGAGTGGCGATACATCGACGAGATTGAAACTCTGTGTGTTCTTTGTTCTTCCCAGAGTTTCATTAGTGAATGTAATATCTTATTTGAAATGCTTTGTGTTGTTTATTTTGAGTGTTTGAGTGTTGTGTTAATAACTTGCGTTATGGAGTTTATTGTTGCTAGTGTGGACAACGTAAAGTTTGACATTGAAATTGCCTTGGAGGAGCAATATGGAGCTCTCCCATTACCGTTTGCGGGAATGGACAGTATGTATAATGTTGGACTGTGAAGTGACAGGCCCGAGTTCATTCTATAACTTGTATCTTCTTCTTCTGCAGAATCTATTGCTGCTGTCTGCGAATTTTACCCAAAAGGAAATTGTGCCAAAGGTCCTGCCTGCCCTTTTCGACATGTTCGCGGTGACAGAACAATAGTCTGTAAACATTGGCTTCGTGGACTGTGCAAAAAAGGAGACCAATGTGAATTTTTGCACGAATATGACATGAGTAAAATGCCAGAATGTTATTTTTATTCAAGATTTAGTAAGTTCAATAAGTATTTTTTATTTATTTACGCTTCAGAGCTATATGCAAGTGCATTATATATCGTTATCTACTCTTTGATTTGCAGATGCCTGTCATAACAAAGAGTGCCCATTTTTACATATTGACCCAGAAAGTAAAATTAAAGACTGCCCATGGTATGACAGAGGATTTTGTAGACATGGCCCAAATTGTCGGCATAGACACGTAAGAAGAGTCTTGTGTATGAACTACTTAGCAGGACTCTGTCTTGACGGACCAGAATGCAAATTTATGCAGTGAGTATATTTGTTGCTTAGGAACAGATTAAGTTCGTTTTGATATTGTGAACAATTTATAAATGTGCTTTGCGTTGTTTTAGTTGTATAAACAAGGCGAGCGCAAGCCATTGTCCTGAACTCAGTGTGTGTAACTCGCAGCAATTGTAATCTCAACATTTTGTGGCTGAATAATTTTTAGGCAGTTTGTGCTTCGTACACAGAGGGGGCTCATTACAATCATCAAAAGTGTCAGTATCCTGCTTTTTATGAAGACCGTCAGTATCCTACTTTTTTATGAAGAGCTATGGTCAGATGTTTGAGAGACTATTGTTTTTACTTCTACACATTTTAAATGAAAAATATAGATAAATAATGTAGGTAGTACTTTCAAGTGCATCAGTATGACTTGTGTAAAAATTGTAACATTCCTCTGCTGCGACTATTGATAATTTCTTGCTACTCTGCCCCAAGAAAAAAAGGGGCCATTTTTGATGTAAATGTGACAATTATATTCCCTTCCACACTGCCAACCCTTCCCCTGAAATCTTGTTTATGGTGGCAGAAAATCTTGTTTTTGGTGGCAGGCTGATCTATAGCACATTTCTAAATGTTTTCATAGCCTGAAATTTCTTACCACAACCCATGGCACTACTCACTCTTGCTTTAGTCATGCCTTTATCAGTTTTTGATGTTTCATTCAACTTGTTGATATGAAGAGTTGTGGCTTGCAATTTTAGTTGCATTTTTAATGATGATGTGTCACTTTGTGATTGCTATCAAGTAAAACTGATCTGAGCTATGGAGGTAGGCATCAGTCATTTTGAAGTATAATGGTGTAGAACACTTGAGTATTTTTTTATGTTTATTGGAAGTGCTAGTGAGTCACACACCTCATGCACTGTAGAGAGAAAAAGTTTAAAGTCACCCAGACTCGAACTGTTCTCTTCCTTTCCTTTGGACTCTATGTACACAACACCTTTCTATTTAAGTAGCTAGGTAACATGTACCTAAGTGGTTACAATACATGCCCATTGACTATAAATGATACCAGTTGTCTTCATATTTCTCTTGCACCTCTATCTGAAACAAAAATGAAGTCTACGAACAGGCCATGTGAACTCTTTGCTCCTGCAGAAGACTTGTGTTTGGGGCTTTATTGCTCCATTACATTTTGAACTATTCTCTGAGACTAAGTGGAGTTTCAGATTGATGGTGGCAGTCTTTCGAATGAGACCCTCTTATTCCTTGTAGCCAATGTATATGAAACAGTTACAACATTTCATGTGGAATGTAAAATGGTGCACCTTTCCTATTTGTTTATTTATTTATTCAGTTTGCATGGTATATTGTATTGTTATCCAATTCAAGAAGTCATTTACCTTCACATTTTCACTAAAGGAAGCAGAAGAGACGTACCTAGCTTGTGCAGCCAGTTAGAAGCTGCCCAATGAGGCACAAGTAGTCCTCTTCCTTGGAGTTATGCCTGATGCTTGTGCCATATGCCAATCAGCTGAAACTTCCATTTGTCATGTCCATGTGTTGTCAACTGGTGTGTTGATATCACTAGCCATCTCTTTTAGAGTGCTACTGCCTCCAGTTAGGATATGAGAAGAGGTAATGGTCACTGCATATGTGGCATTCAGCTGGCTACACATGCCCCTCAGCTTGTGCCAAATAGCAAGCAACTCGGGCAGTTCAATCTTTTTTGACTGGCATGGGTTTGGCAAACCATGGTTTCATGAGCTGGGGGCTAGTCAATGCCAGCTGTCATACGTAAGCATAAGCTGTGTGCATGCTTCTGTGACCATGATGTGGTGCTGCAGTGGATAATTGTGTGTCACAGGAAATGGGGACCATGACTTAACTACCTAGATATCGAGGACTGTAGGAACTAATATAAAAAAATAAATCTCAACCTTTAGGATGTGCTAATTGCCAATGAGGTGAGTGGCAGTTGAGACAGAACATTCGCTCCCAGGTTACATTTGGGGAACCTGCTGTGCCACAGTTGTATAGGGCTTACCCAGGCAAGTGAGACTAGGTTTGGATGGATACTTAGTTTCCCTGACAGGTCTTGGACACAGCGTTGCATCCTGACATTCTCAAAAAATCACTCCAAATAGTTTTTGTGGTCCATTAGGCAGTACTTACGGGACAACTGAATGGCTAGTTTTTTTTAAACTGGCTTTTCCAGTTGAACGAAACAAGTCTCTGTGGCCATGTCAGCTGTATGAAATTTGTTTGTCACTCTCTGGATATGAGTGTTCTCACGTAATGGAGACATCTGACTGACAAGTCTCTGAAAATTATGTCAGTTATATTGTTATATGAATGTTTTCAGTAAGTCTCCACATTTCAGTGATTTCACTTAGCCTACATATTTTTTCAGCCATTTTGGAGACAAATAACATATATTATTTCAAGGAGAAGTGAATAAAAAGTGTAGTTCTATAACAGAGCACAGTCAACAATACTGATTTGACAGAGCCAAAATGATTGAATGTTTCTGCTCTGAACTGAATGCATCAGGGATCAGACAAGTGCAGCTGTCACTCATAGCAATGCAGCCTACTTTTGATCCAACAGTCACCAACATTCCATACCATTGCTCGTCCTTCAGCGGAGTAACTATTCGGAAGTAAACTGCTAGTAAGGAGGCCATTAAGGGTTTGCATGAATCAGGGTCTAGTGGTCCTTAATGGGAACGATATTTCTGTGCTTAATCAAGGTAAGACTCATTTGCTGCTCTGGTTAATAAGCAGACCCAAAATGATTGTAGAATTACCAGTGTCCAAAAAGAGTTGTACCCCATTCTGTATTTTTTAATTGTTTTTACAGATTTTTTATCTGAGTATTGCTTCTGTGTTGTAGTTTATGCTGGTGGGTCGAAGCAAGGGGATTCCAATGGCTGTGCTGTATTATTTTCAGGATATGCTTTCAAGTTTTGCTTATGTAAGAGATTCCCAGTATATATGTGATATTGAGGGTGCTGGAGCAGAATTGATGCAATCATGCTACAAAATGTAATCATGCTCATCTACACTGACTCCCTATGTGCCCTTTAATAGGCTGTCCATCACATATACACAGCAGGAAGATATATTCAGATGATCTACCATGTCAGTTCCACTTGTAGAGGCAGGGCAAAGTGGTGTCATTTAGCTTGGTCTCAGGAACATGAGAATGCAGGATAGTGAAGCAGCTAAGGATCCTTGATTGGAAAATCCATTTCATAAAGTGCTGCTACTGTACAAGCACTTACCTTGCTTTTGAGGCACAGTATCATCCTTCTATGAGGGAAGTGGTTAGTGTTGAGAAACAAGAAGCTTCAGTTGGTGAAACAAAAAACACAGTCATGGCATTCCTCCTCTTGGGCACTGAGGCAGAAGGAAATACTTTTAATCCACCTCAAGATAGAGAACTGTCATCTGACACATGTATTCCTCCTCTGATGAGGGGACCCACCAGTATACAGTGCTTGTGGTGCACAGATATCTGTGCACCACATTTTAACAGAATGTGTTTTACATACAGTTATAAGAGACAAGAGTGCAGTGCTCCTTTTGCAGCAACAGCCAATGGATTACAAATTCAGCAGAATTGATGTAAAGCTCAAGCCTTGTTGTCAGTTTACAAAAAAGTTATATTAAGTAATTTTGTATTGTAACTTAATCAGAAAAGTCCTTAAAACTTCTCATGGTATGGATGCATTAATCCAACATGTGAAATATTATAATTACTATTTACTTTTAAAAAGAACATTTTGTGGGACTGTGTTTTAAGATCCATTTTACTCAGCAATCTCGTTGCATGTTTTATGCGCCCAACACGCTCACCGAGAAGCTACTAGATGTTTAGTATTACTTAAACAAACTTAATTGTGATTATTTACTATCTGTAAGTTTTTTCATAATTGGAAAGCATGAACTCGAGGAAATAAGAGAGATCACTCTAATTTCATCTTTGCTACTGTGCTTGTAATTATATTCCCAAATATGCAGAGAGCAGTTTGCTACTAATAAAAATTTACAAAGACTCCTAACAGATAAGTCTATACCATAAAGCCTAACATCAGTAAATTAACATCGAAATACCAGTGGAGTGAGGTGCCTGACAATAGACATGGGGCAGTGAAGCTATGTTTAGTGCCAGCATGGAGTTCTTCAAGTGGATCCTACATTTACCAAAAACAGAAAGAAATAACTTTTTATTTGTGCTCCTCTAGCTGATTTCCCTGCTTTATCCTGTTACTTGTTTTCATGTCACCCATTCTCACTGTTACCTCACCTGTAGAGTGAGCCCTTAAGACATATGGATTCGAAATTTTCATCTTGCACTTTTTTTCCATATCATCACCACCACCACTGCCTGCATGCAACTCCAACCCTGACACACACACACACACACACACACACACACACACACACACAGAGAGAGAGAGAGAGAGAGAGAGAGAGAGAGAGAGGGGGGGGGGGGGGGGGGAGGGTCATACATGTCTTACCCCCAAGGTTTTTTCCAAGTAGTGAGTGATATGTGTACCAAGTTAAGATGAAATTTTTCCATACATCTTCTTTCTTTACATGTCACCGCCCGCCCACACCCACTCCTATGGATCAATTTCCATCAGGACTATCTCCATTCTGCCCACCAACCATGAATATTATGGATTTGACACTGATGTTAATCATTTTCTACTGTTTTTGTCTCCCTTTTGCCCCTAACCAAATCTCTGAGAATGAAATTTCATCAGAACAGTTACCAATCAGCCTGGCAGTACCAAAAACTAAGGATTCAACATTAATATCAGTTGCACTATTTGAAAAAGTCACTTCTTTCCATCCTCACACACAGCTGGGGTTTAAAGGTAACCATTCGCTGTCTACACTGAGGTGACAAAAGTCATGAGATAGTGATGTACACACATGCAAAGGGTGGTAGTATTATGTACACAAGGTATAAATGGTCATTGCACTGGCAGTGTGTCATTTGTTTTTGGGTGATTCATGTGAAAAGGTTTAGAATGTGATTATGGCCACATGACGGGAATTAACAGACTTTGAATGCAGAGTGGTAGTTGGAGCTAGATGCATGGGACACTCCATTTTGGGAATCGTAAGGGAATTCAATATTCTGACATACACAGTGTCAAGGGGATGTACAACGAAAGTATGTGTTAGGACAGTGCAGCTAAATTTGGAATTAATGGACTGTGGCAGCAGATAGCTGCCACGAGTGCCTTTACTAACAGCACGACATCGCCGGTAGCACCTCTCCTGGGCTCAAGACCATATCAGTGGGATCGTAGACTACTGGAAAACAGTGGCCTGGTCAGATGAGTCCCAATTTCAGCTGGTAAGAGCTGATGGTAGGATTCGAGTATAAACAGACCCCATGAAGCCATGGACCCAGGTTGTCAACAAGGCAGTATGCAAGCTGGTCGTGGCTGTGTAATGGTGTAGGCTGTGTTTATATGGAATGGACTGGGTCCTGTGGTCCACGGGAATCAATCATTGTCTGGAAATGGTTATGAACAGCTACTTGGAAACCTTTGGCAGCCATTCACGGATGCCATGTTTCCAAACAAGGATGGAATTTTTATGGATATCAGTGTGCCATGTCAGCAGGTCACAATTGTTCACAATTGGTTTGAATAATGTTCTGGACAATTTGAGCAAATGATTTAGCCACCCACCAGCGACACTTTCGCAATTATGGATGGCTTTAAAGGCAGCATGGCTCAGTATTTATGTAGGTGACTTCCAGTGACTTGTTGAGTCCATGCCATGTTGTCTAAACTATTTATCATCCATGTTTCACTTCCATACATGGCTACACTCCATACAAATACTTTCAGAAACGACTTCAATGTTGAGTTGCTGCACTATCCTAGGCGAAAGGAAGTCAGACACAATATCAGAAGGTATCCCATGACTTTTGACACATCAGTGTAGTTTGTAATGTTGAGCAATCAACACATATATAAAATAAGGTTGAACTGATTGCTAAGCTTTCCCTTTGGGGGAACCAATAAATACACACCTATTAATATGATTCCATTGTGCTGGTGTCTGCAGCTTGACGGTTTTCTTGCCATTAATACCCTATATAACTTGCCAGAAGATTTAAATGATAATCAATTATTCAAAATAACACTCTTCCACATTTTGTTATCTTTATATGTGATCTTTGACATTTGAGTTGACCCAACACTAACACACAAGAGTCATCACTACTTTTCATTTTGAAATCTCCTGGTGGATTAAAACTCTATACCAGACTGAGATTCATAGCTGGGACCTTTGCCTTTATGGTCAAATTCTCTACTGCTTGAGCTATCCAAGCATTTAGGCCTTGCTTTCACAACTTCACTTTCACAGTACCTCTCTCCTATCTTCCAAACTTCACATAAGCTGTCCCACATACTGTGTGGGAGAGCTCAATCAGTAAAGCACTTGACAACAAAAGAGAGGTCCGTGGTTTGTGTACCAGTCTGGAAAACAGTTTTAATCTTCCAGAAAGTTCCAAATCAGTTTGCAGTCTGATGCTTACTGACCATCAACAGCGAATAAAACTTTACTCGAAACCCCCTTTCATTCATCCCCACATTTGGTTATATACTATTGGTCTATCTCGTATTTTAATCATCCCTCTCACTCAGTAGTAACAGTACCCTTGCATAAAAAAGTGAGTAAAAGCCATCACTGATGTTGGATAATATCTTGTAGGAGCCCAGAGTTTGCTGTAGTGAAGCATGGAACACACTTACATTGCTTAAGGAAACAATAATGCATGCTGGAGTGTGAATATGTTTAGAATTAAAACTAAAAATGTAGGTGACAGATTATCAGTGCCTTATAAATGTAATATTTGGAGCATACTACCAGCTGCTCTAAGGATTACGCAGCACACAGCCATGCACACACAATAACATTACAGGATTACCAATGTTTTGAGAATCAACAGGAACAAATTTAACAGAGCAGTGGAAGTGTCGCTATGTGTTTTAGATGCATAATTTTAAGATATTTCTCATACCTATGCATCATTTTTGGCTGACAAGAATTCACTAGTTTGTTTGATGAAATTCTACTGTTTCACGTCTTTCTCCAGTGCAACTAAATTCATCTTGTAATGTGTCACTGATGAAAATATTGATGCAAGATTCAAAATTATTTCTGTAACATTTTTCTCCAAAGATTACAATTATGCGATAATTTAAATTAGGGAATTTGAACAGTTACAGGTTCACCTGGGTCATATTTTGAGAGACAGGGACAAGGACAGTAATCTGACACTGATTGCTCCTTACCATGTCATTCTACTTCTTAAAAGTGAAGGAAGGACATATACAAGCAAACGCATTAAATATTAAATACACATTGTTGTTTTAGTAGAGTGATGGTTATGACATGTAGTTTTACTTTGTGGTAGCTCATCAGTTTTTTCTTTGTTCCTGCTTTTGTTTCAGTCCACGATTTGAACTTCCAGCAACAGATGTCCAACAAAAAGATGGGAAGAAGGTTATTATTACTTGCCATTACTGTGGAGAAACAGGACATAAAGCATTGTTTTGCAATAAAATGCCACCTGACATGCGGGATGTGCAGTCTAAACAAGAGGAATTGAGGGTATTTCGTCTACATGCTATTTTTACTTTACAGGCTTTTATATTTATTGAGTGATGATTGTTTTCACAGAAGAAAATTGATGGTTGATGCTGAAAGACTGTTGTTGTTATGGTCTTCAGTCCAGAGACTGTTTGATGCAGCTCTCCATGCTACTGTATCCTGTGCAAGCTTCTCCATCTCCAAGTAACTACTGCAACCAGCATCCTTCTGAATCTGCTTAGTGTATTCATCTCTTGGTCTTCCTCTTAAGATTTTTACCCTCCACGCTGCCCTCCAATACTAAACTGGTGATCCCTTGATGCCTCAGAACATGTCCTGCCAACTGATCCCCCTCTTCTAGTCAAGTTGTACCACAAATTCCTCCTCTCCCAAATTCTACTCAGTACCTCCTCATTAGTTACGTGATCTACCCATCTAATCTTCAGAATTCCGTAGCACCACATTTAAAAAGCTTCTATTCTCTTCTTGTCTAAACTATTTATCATCCACGTTTCACTTCCATACATGGCTACACTCCATACAAATACTTTCAGAAACGACTTCCTGACACTTAAATCTATACTTGATGTTCACAAATTTCTCTTCTTCAGAAACGCTTTCCTTGCCATAGGTAGTCTGCTTTTTATATCCTCTCTGCTTCGACCATCATCAGTTATTTTGCTCCACAAATAGCAAAACTGAACTACTACTGATTTCCAAATCTAGTTCCTTCAGCATCACCTGATTTAAATCAACTACATTCCATTATCCTTGCTTTGCATTTGTTGATGTTCATCTTATATCCTCCTTTAAATACATTGTCCATTCCATTCAGCTGCTCTTCCAGGTCCTTTGCTGTCTCTGACAGAATTACAGTGTCATCGGCAAACCTCAAAATTTTTATTTCTCCTCCTACTCCAAATTTTTCTTTTGTTTCCTTTACTGCTTGCCCAATATACAGATTAAATAACATTACCGAGCGAGGTGGCGCAGTGGTTAGACACTGGACTCGCATTTGGGAGGACGACGGTTCAATCCCGCGTCTGGCCATCCTGATTTAGGTTTTCCGTGATTTCCCTAAATCGCTCCAGGCAAATGCCGGGCTGGTTCCTTTGAAAGGGCACGGCCGACTTCCTTCCCCGTCCTTCCCTAATCCGATGAGACCGATGACCTCGCTGTCTGGTCTCCTTCCCCGAAACAACCAACCAACCAAATAACATTGGGGATGGGCTACAGTCCTGTCTCATTCCCTTCCCAACCACTCCTTCCCTTTCATGCCCCTCGACTCTTATAACTGCCATCTGGTTTCTGTACAAATTTTAAATAGCCTTCCGCTCCCTGTATTTTACCCCTGCCACCTTCAGAATTTGAAAGAGAGTATTCCAGTCAACATTGTCAAAAGCTTTCTCTAAGTCTACAAATGCTAGAAACGTAGGTTTGCTTTCCTTAATCTATCTTCCAAGATAAGTCATAGGGTCAGTATTGCCTCACAAGTTCCAACATTTCTACAGAATCCAAACTGATCTTCCCCGAGGTCAGCTTCTACCAGTTTTTCCATTTGTCTGAAAAGAATTCTGTTAGTATTTTTTCCATTCGTCTGTAAACAATTCATGTTAGTATTTTGCAACCGTGACTTAGTTTACTGATAGTTCAGTAATTTTCACACCTGTCACCACCCGCTTTCTTTGGTATTGAAATTACTGTATTCTTCTTGAAGTCTGAGGGTATTTCGCCTGTCTCATACATCTTGGTAGAGTTTTGCCAGGGCTGGCTCTCCCAAGGCTATCAGTAGTTCTAATGGAATGCTGTCTACTCCCAGTGTTTTGAGTTAGGTCTTTCAGTGCTCTGTCAAATTCTTCATGCAGTATCATATCTTCCTTTCCAACTTCATCTGCCGCTTGTGGGTCCGGGGGTTAGAATAGGCTCGAGGTATTCGTGCCTGTTGTAAGAGGCAACTAAAAGGAGTTTCACATGTTTTGGCCTTTATGTGATGGTCCCCTGTAGGGATTGACATCCATTCTTCAAAATTTTCCTGAAGGTCGAGCCAGTTGGGGAACTGTGCCTTACATGGTGCATTGTGTCCATCGTGCATTGAGATCTTTAGCCCACTTTCTCGTCCTCACAATGCAGTCCCACCCATTCTCCATCTCTTGGGTGGGGACACCTTACTGGGTGTGTTTTCCACCATGCAGTATGCAGTGTCGCTTCCTGCATCGACGATGACCATGGACTAATTTTGCACCTGATGTCCAGCATGGTAGCCAGTCCGTTTTGCTGGGGCCGCCATGTACCCTGCTGATGCCTGCACCGTGAACTCCTCACATATGCCAAGGGGTAGATACCCATACCCCTGGGGCATCGGGACTCCTGGCAATGGCCGTCCTGCCAGGTGGCCTTTGCTGCGGCTGGGTGGCGCCTGTGGGGAGGGCACCTGGTCAGAGTGGGTGGCATCTGGCCGGATGACAAGTGATGAAGTGTAGTCCATCATCTCTTGCTAGTGGTGGAACACCAGCAATCTCGAAGCTTTCATGAGCTCAATTCAACGCACAGAGGTACTACCCCAAATCGTTTTCCTCCGTGGCCACACCATGGGAGGAACGTCAGGCTAAGGATGGCAGGGGATCTTATTCGCCCTGGTACCTTGTATGTTTGAGAGCTGATGGGGAATCTTCCATGACGATGAAGCTTCAGTTTTTTGTTGAGCATTTAGAGGACAAGTTTGGGGAGGTGATGGGCTTGTCCAAAATGTATCATATTTCACAGAGACCTTCTTTTGCAGTCTGGCGATGAGCTGTGCACCAATTTAGAGCAACGAGGTGTACATTTTGTCTGGCGTATCCACCAGGGTCTGAGGGATAATCAAGTTGCCACCGGTGCCTTCATCTTGGTCTTTGAGGGTGATACATTGCCTGAGAAGGTCAAGTTGATGGTCTACTGCTGTGATGTAAAGCCCTATATCCCTCCCCCGATGCGGTGCTGGAAGTTCGGCCATATGTCTCCCCACTGTACATCGAGCATCACATGTTCAGATTGCAGACGCCAATCACATCCCAATACTCCATGTGCCCTGCCTCCCATCTGTGTCTGCTTTGGAGGGCACCATTCGCCTTGCTCGCCAGACTGCAGGATTCTCCAGAAAGAAAGGAAAATCATGGACCACAAGACGCTGAGCCGACTGACCTACACTGAGCCTAAGAGGAAATAAGAACAACTCCATCCTGTGCGAATGACTTCCTCTTATGCCGCTGCTACAACAGTTCTGGCACCATCAGCTCTGCCAACCCCAGAGCCGGAAGACCACACCTGTCCCCTTGATGGTGGGGGGGGGGGGCATTTCTCTCCCTGTTGCTCCTGCACCACATACTTTGGGAGCAACATCCACTAACCATCGGGGACGTAAGTCTTCTTTGGCTTCTCTCGCTAGGAAAGGGTCCCTTGGGTCACTCCCTTCCCAGGTTTCTGCTACTGGCAAAGATGACACCTGCCAGCAGCTGGTCGTAGGGCATCACGCTCATCCTCAGTCCTGGAGACTGAGCCAGCGAAGTCCTCCCAGCCAGGGAAACCCAAGGAGCAGTGAGAGAAATCCAAAAAGAAAACCCCTAAGACCAAGGAAATTGCGGTGGCGTCCACACCACGGCAACCTACCAGCTGTGTGTCTGAGGATGGGGTGGAGATTTTGGCGTCTACTGAGGACCTAGATCTCACCAGACCCTCCGACACAATGGTTATAAACTGCTCAGGCAATAAGTCGGTGGCAGCAGGTGACTCTACCTCATTGAATGTTCCATGCCTTCCCAGTCTCAAGATGACGTCATCCTCCAGTGGAATTGAGGCAGGTTTTTCCACCGCCTGGCTGAGATACGGTAACTGTTAAGCTTTATACCTGCTGTCTGCATTGCTCTCCAGGAAACCTGGTTCCCGGCAATGCGGACCCCTGCCCTCCGCGGCTATAAGGGATATTACAGGAACCATTAGTGACTATAATTGAGTGTCAGGTGGAGTTTGCGTTTATGTCCTAAGTTCAGTCTGTAGTGAACCTGTGCCCCTTCAAATCTCTCTTGAAACTATGGCTGTCAGAATAAGGACAACACAGGAAATAACTGTCTGCAGTGTATATTTTCCTTCGGATGGTGCAGTACCCCTGAATGTATTAGCTGCACTGATTTGAAACTTCCTGGCAGATTAAAACTGTGTGCCCGACCGAGACTCGAACTCGGGACCTTTGCCTTTCGCGGGCAAGTGCTCTACCAACTGAGCTGAGTTCGAGTCTCGGTACGGCATACAGTTTTAATCTGCCAGGAAGTTTCATATCAGCGCACACTCCGCTGCAGAGTGAAAATCTCATTCTGGAAACATCCCCCAGGCTGTGGCCAAGCCATGTCTCCGCAATATCCTTTCTTTCAGGAGTGCTAGTTCTGCAAGGTTCGCAGGAGAGCTTCTGTAAAGTTTGGAAGGTAGGAGACGAGGTACTGGCAGAAGTAAAGCTGTGAGTACCGGGCGTGAGTCGTGCTTCGGTAGCTCAGTTGGTAGAGCACTTGCCCGCGAAAGGCAAAGGTCCCGAGTTCGAGTCTCGGTCGGGCACACAGTTTTAATCTGCCAGGAAGTTTCATATCAGCGCACACTCCGCTGCAGAGTGAAAATCTCATTCTGGAAACATCCCCCAGGCTGTGGCCACGCCATGTCTCCGCAATATCCTTTCTTTCAGGAGTGCTAGTTCTGCAAGGTTCGCAGGAGAGCTTCTGTAAAGTTTGGAAGGTAGGAGACGAGGTACTGGCAGAAGTAAAGCTGTGAGTACCGGGCGTGAGTCGTGCTTCGGTAGCTCAGTTGGTAGAGCACTTGCCCGCGAAAGGCAAAGGTCCCGAGTTCGAGTCTCGGTCGGGCACACAGTTTTAATCTGCCAGGAAGTTTCATATCAGCGCACACTCCGCTGCAGAGTGAAAATCTCATTCTGGAAACATCCCCCAGGCTGTGGCCAAGCCATGTCTCCGCAATATCCTTTCTTTCAGGAGTGCTAGTTCTGCAAGGTTCGCAGGAGAGCTTCTGTAAAGTTTGGAAGGTAGGAGACGAGGTACTGGCAGAAGTAAAGCTGTGAGTACCGGGCGTGAGTCGTGCTTCGGTAGCTCAGTTGGTAGAGCACTTGCCCGCGAAAGGCAAAGGTCCCGAGTTCGAGTCTCGGTCGGGCACACAGTTTTAATCTGCCAGGAAGTTTCATATCAGCGCACACTCCGCTGCAGAGTGAAAATCTCATTCTGGAAACATCCCCCAGGCTGTGGCCAAGCCATGTCTCCGCAATATCCTTTCTTTCAGGAGTGCTAGTTCTGCAAGGTTCGCAGGAGAGCTTCTGTAAAGTTTGGAAGGTAGGAGACGAGGTACTGGCAGAAGTAAAGCTGTGAGTACCGGGCGTGAGTCGTGCTTCGGTAGCTCAGTTGGTAGAGCACTTGCCCGCGAAAGGCAAAGGTCCCGAGTTCGAGTCTCGGTCGGGCACACAGTTTTAATCTGCCAGGAAGTTTCATATCAGCGCACACTCCGCTGCAGAGTGAAAATCTCATTCTGGCAGCTGCACTGATTGATCAACTCCCTAAACCTTTTCTACTTTTTGGAGATTTTAATGCCCTTTACCCCTTGTGGGGTGGCACCGTGCTTATTGGCTGAGCTAGAGATGTCAAAACTTTACTGTCTCAATTTGACCTCTGCCTCTTAAATACCGGGGCCGCCACACATTTCAGTGTTACTCATGGTAGTTACTCGGCTATTGATTTATCACTTTGCAGCCCAGGACTTCTCCCATCTATCCACAGGAGAGCACATGACGACCTGTGTGGTAGTGACCACTTCCCCATTATCCTGTCACTGCCCCAGCGTCAGGCCTACAGACACCTGCCCATATGGGCTTTAAACATGAGGGACTGGGAAACTTTTACCTTTGCTGTCACCGTTGAATCTCCCCCACATGGTAGCAATGACGTCATGGTTGAGTAAGTGACTACAACAATTGTTTCTGTGGCAGAAAACACGATCCCTCACTCTTTAGGGTGCCTGAGGCGCAAGGCAGTGTCTTGGTGTCCACTGGAAGTCGCTGAAGCAATTAAGAATTGTCGGCGAGCTCTACAGCGGCACCCTGCCCTGGAGCACCTCATAGCCTTTAAACGGCTTCGTGCTCGTGTTTGCCAACTTATCAAACGACGGAAGCAGGAATGTTGGGAGAGATACATTTTGACCATTGGATGCTATACGTCACCTTCCCAAGTCTGGGTAAAGATCAAACGTGTTTTTGGGTACCAGACCCCAACAGGTGTTCCCAGTGTTACCATAAATGGTGTGTTATCTACCGACGCAAACGCGATTGCCAAGCACTTTGCTCAAGCCTCTGTGTTAGAGAATTACCCCCCCCCTCCCCCCCCCCACCCCCTACCCCCCCACCTTTCACACTGTCAGACGGCGGCTGGAAGGGAACATCCTCTCATTCACTACACGCCACAGTGAATCCTATAACGCCCCATTTACAGAGAGGATGCCCCTCAGTGCCCTTGCACATTGCCCCGACACAGCTCCTAGGCCTGATCGGAACCACAGCCAGATGATTAAATATCTCTCATCTGACTACAAGTGATATCTCCTCATCATATTCAACCGAATCTGGTGCGATGGCGTCTTTTCATCGCAATGCCGGGAGAGCACTATAATTCCGTTGCTCAAACCCCTTAAAAACTCACTTGATGTGGATAGCTATCGGCCTTAACAGCCTCACCAACATTCTTTGTAAGCTGCTGGAATGTATGGTATGTCGGCAGTTGTGTTGGGTTGGGTTGGGTCCCGGAGCCTAGTGGCTCCATGCCAGGGCGGTTTCCACCAGGGTCACTCTACCACTGATAATCTTGTGCTCCTCGAGTCTGCCATCCGAACAGCCTTTCCCAGATGCCAACACCTGGTTGCTGCCTTTTTTTATTTACGAAAAGCATATGATACGAGCTGGCGACGTCATATCATTGCCACATTGTATGAGTGGGGTCTCCGGGGCCTGCTCTTGATTTTTATCCGAAACTTTCTGTCACTCTGTACTGTCTATGTCCAAGTTGGTGCCTCCCATAGTTCCATCCATATCCAGGAGAATGGAGTCCCACAGGGCTCTGTATTGAGTGTCTCTCTATTTTTAGTGTCCATTAACGGTCTAGCAGCAGCTGTCAGGCCCTCCTTCTTACCTTCCCTGTATCCAGATGACTTCTGCGTTTTGTACTGCTGCTCCAGTACTGGAGTTGCTGAGCGTCACCTACAGGGAGCAATTCACAAGGCACAGTCATGGGCTCTAGCCCATGGCTTCCAGTTTTAGCTGCAAAGTCGTGTGTCTTGCACTTCTGTCAGTGTCGTACCGTTCACCTAGACCCAGAACTGTACCTTCATGATGATCCGCTTACTGTAGTGGAGACATATCTTTTCTTAGGACTGATTTTCGACACTCAATTGACTTGGCTTCCTCATCTTTGTCAGCTTAAGCAGAAGTGCTGGCAGCACCTCAATGCCCTCCATTGCCTGAGCAACACCAATTGGGGTGCACACTGCTCTAGCTCTACAGAGCCCAAATTGACTATGGGAGTGTGGTTTATGGTTCGGCAGCACCCTCAGCACTGCATTTACTTGACCCTGTGCACCACTGCGGGGTTTGACTAGCAACAGAAGCTTTTAGGACGAGTCCGGTGACCAGCGTACTGCTGGAGGCTGGGGTCCCTCCATTGCAAATCAGACGTGTACAACTGCTTGCTAGTTACGTAGCACACATTCGTAGTTCTCCTCAGCATCCAAATTACTGTCTCCTTTTCCCGCCTGTGGCATTCCATCTCCCCCATCGGCAGCCCAGGTTGGGGCTAACGATTGCAGTTCGCATACGATCGCTTCTGTCTGAACTGGAGTCCTTGCCTGTACCATCTCTCCTTGAGGTCCATTCATGGACACCTCCATGGTGTACACCTCAGCCGCAGCTTCGTCTGGACCTTTTGTGTAGCCCTAAGGACTGCATTAATTCTGCGGCTCTCTGCTGTCACTTCCTCTCGATTCTTGACGTGTTCCGAGGCTCTGAAGTGGTTTACACTGATGGCTGATGGTCGTGTTGGCTTTGCCTACGTTCACGGTGGCCATATTGAACAGCATTCCTTACCCGATGGCTGCAGTGTATTCACTACGGAGCTGGTGGCCATTTTTTGTGCACTTCAGTATCTCCGTTCATGCCTTGGGGAGTCTTTTCTTTTATGTACTGACTCCTTGAGCAGCCTGAAAACTTTTCAACCAGTCCACGTCATCCTTTGGCAGCATCCATCCAGGAGTCCATCTATGCCCTGGAATGGTTCAGTCGTTCAATGAAGTTTGTCTGGATCCCTGGTCACGTTGGAATCCCAGGAAATGAGCTTGCTGACAGGCTGGCCAAACACGCTACACGGAAACCACTTCTGGAGACGGGCATCCCCGCAGCTGACCTGTGTTTGTTATTATGCTGCAGGGTTTTTCAGCTTTGGGAGACTGAATGGCAAAATCTCAGTACGCACAACAAACTGTGAGCCATTAAGGGGTCCACGAATGTGTGGAAGTACTCGATGAGGGCCTCTCGCAGGCACTCCGTGGTTCTCTGCCGGCTTCGCATTGGCCATGACTGGGCAACCCACGGCTACCCCCGGCACCCTGAAGACCCACCTCAGTGTCGGTGCGGTACCAGGTTTGACAGTGGTCCATATTCTTTTGCTCTGTCCTCCTTTGGCTGCCCTGCAACTTCGTCTTTGGTTGCCGGACTCGTTATCACTGATTTTAGCAGACAACGCCTCATTGGCTGATTTGATTGTACATTTCATCTGTGAGGGTGGGTTCTATCATTCGATCTGAATTTTAGCGCATGTCCTTTGTCCCTCTGTGTCCTGCACCCTAGTGCTTTTAGGGTGAAGGTTTTAACTTGTTGCAGAGTGGCTGGCTTTTCCTTTTTATTTCCGTGGTCGGCCAACCACTGTAATCTGCTTCCTTGTTTTACTCTCTTTATCACTGTTTCTTGCACCTCTCTGCTGTTTTATTGTCCTCTTTTGTTCCTTTTAGTGTTCATTGCCTTTCCTTCGTTCTTGTGGTCATCCTTTCTTTGTGTTTTGTGTTATATGTCTCATCTGTTTTATTCTCACACTTGTGGCATTGTTTTATTAGGAACAAGGGACTGATGACGTCGTAGTTTGGTCCCTTCCCCCCTCTTTTAAACTAACCAACCATCTTCATCTACATCCTCTTCCATTTCCATAATATTGCCCTCAAGTACATAGCCCTTGTATAGACCCTCTATATACTCCTGCCACCTTTCTACTTTCCCTTCTGTGCTTAGAACTGGTTTTCGGCCTGAGCTCTTGATATTCATGCAAGTCGATCTCTTTTCTGCAAAGCTCTCTTTAATTTTCCAGTAGGCATACATGCCTCTACATCCTTACATTTGTCCTCATGCCATCCCTGCTTAGTCATTTTGCACTTCCTGTCGATCTCATTTTTGAGACGTTTGTATTCCTTTTTGCCTGCTTCATTTACTGCATTTTTATATTTTCTCCTTTGATCAATTAAATTCAATATCTATTCTGTTACCCAAGGATTTATACTAGCCCTCATCTTTTTACCTACTTGACCCTCTGCTGCCTTCACTATTTCATCTCTCAAAGCTACCCATTCTTTTTCTATTATATTTCTTTCCTCCATTCTTGTCAATTGTTCCCTAATGCTCTCTCTGAAACTCTCCACAGTCTCTTTCAGTTTATTCAGGTCCCATCTCTTTAAACTGATCAACACATTTATTAAAGGCTGCATATAAATTTCCACTCTATAAGCTAACCTCGGGGAAGATCAGTTTTGATTCCGAAGAAATGTAGAAACATGAGAGGCAAGATTGATCCTATGACTTATCTGAGAAGATACGTTAAGGAAAGGGAAACATACGTTTACAGCATTTATAGACTTAGATAAAGCTTTTGACAATGTTGACAGAACACTCTCTTTGAAATTCTGAAGGTAGCAGGGGTAAAATATAGGTAGCAAAATGTCGTTTACATTGTGTACAGAAACCAGGTGGCAGTTATGAGTCGAGTAGCATAAAGGGAAGCAATGGTTGAGAAGGGAGTCAGTCTGTACATTGGACAAGCAGTAAAGGAAACTAAAGAAAAATTTTGAGTAGGAATTAAAGTTCAGGAAGAATAAATAAAAACGTAGAGGTTTGCCAGTTTCGCTGTAATTCTGTCAGAGACAGCAAAAGACGAAAGAGCAGTTGAAAGGAATGGGCAGTGTCTTTTGAAAACGATTAACGCAAAACAAGAATAATGGAATGTAGTCAAATTAAATCAGGTGATGATAAAGGAATCAGATTAGGAAATGAGACACTTGAAGTAATAGATGAGATTTACCAGTTGGGCAACAAAAGAACTGTTGATGGCTGAAATAGAGGGGATATAAAATGCAGACTGGGAATGGCAAGAAAAGTGTTTCTGAACAAGAAAAATTTGTTAATGTCAAATATAGGTTTAAGTGTTAGGAAGTCATTTCTGAAAGTATTTGTCTGTAATGTAAAACATTGATGATAAACAGTTTAGATAAAAAGAGAATAGAAGCTTTCGAAATGTGATGCTACAGAAGAATGTTGAAGATAAGATCAGTAGATCACATAACTATTGTGGTGGTACTTAGAAGAACTGGGGAGACAAGAAATTTGTGGCACAACTTGACAAAAAGGACCAGTTGATAAGACATATTCTCAGATAGCAAGAGATCACTACTTTAGTATTGCAGGGAAGTGTGGGAAGAGGGGTTGGGTGAAGTAAAAATGTAGGAGGAGATCAAGCAGAGTCTGGAAGATGTAGGTTATTTGGAGAGGATAGAGTAGCATGGAGGGCTGCATCAGCCCATCTTCAGATTGTAGATGGCAACAACAATAATTCTTGCAGCACTGTTGTGGATACTGCATGTAATAGCCTTTCTAAAGTAATGTTGCAAGTGTATGAAATGAAATGTCTGATTTCGATACTGTCACGATGTAAAATCAGTATCGTCTTCAACAGTGTTGTGAAAATGAAAGCTTGCTACTCATTGTAAAGATAACATGTTGAGTTGCAGACAGGTGGGCAGCTCGGACTGCAATGCTGCTGTTGAGTATGAGTTGTATTTGCTTGTGTAAATGAATGTGTATGTATTTTCTTTTTTGAAGAAGGCTTTGGCCGAAAGCTAAATGTGTAACAGTTTTTTCCTTATGTCTGTTTGCAACTTAACATGTCTTCTTTATGTTGAGTAGCAGACTGTTCTTTTCCTGGTATTGTTGATATTCTACCCTGGGGTTTCCATTGTCTGATATCCTCTGCAGTGTTAGTAAAGACCTCCGGCCTTGAGATCCATCAGAGGCAACTAGCCCTGTAATATATGTACCTTCTCAGCCCTCACATATTATTTCTCAACAGTGTTTTAATATGTTAATATCTTTTAAACAAACATCGCATTTTACATAAATGGTGATGCCTACCACCTGTGAAGAAGAACTCCTCACGTAGAAATGAAATAAGATGTAGCCTCTAAATATATATATTTAAATTTTATGGTTATGTGCAGTGAAATGTTTATGTGTAGCATATTAATTGGAAAAAATATGCATTTAGTATATAGATAACATGGGTATATGAACAGGACATTAAAAATGAGTAACACTGATGATACATAGCATGAATAGATGGAATGTGTTTGGTACATAGAAATAAAAATTCATGTACAAAATACAGAATTTTTGTTAACTATATAATAAAGTGTGATTGAAGTAGCATCTGATGAGAAATGGTGCCAAATATTAACAATACCAATGAGTCCAGACTTGAGATTGTTTCCTGTTCAGTTGTTAAAGATGGTAGTTAATTTTGTTTGGTGATTTCAGTATTACCTTCTAAGTTGATTGTCCATGTAAAAGTGTGTTAATTGGTGTACTTATATTCCACAGCCTGAAGTAGAAAGTGTACTTTCTATAGTATTCTCATAGATTGCTCTCTAGTTTAAAGGCATACTGTGTGAAACACTTACTGAGTCATGTAATAAAACACAGTTATTGATATCTAGGCCGTGTCAGTTTACAAGGTAGCAAAAACATATTCAAAGATATGAGTCCATTTATAATGTAAATATTTAAAGTGAATCCTGGTGGAAGTCTACAACAGAGATATCTGTAATGGCAAACATAATACATTGCTACGAAGCTTCATCACATTCTTTGATAACTGTTTCCTGTTTATAAATTACAACCGTAAATAAAATACTAATAAGCAACCAGTTTGGTAAATTAATAGCATTACAATATCATTTAGGAGAAAATGGGAGCACTATCATAATACAAAGTGTACTTACAGCCCAGCAAAGGAATTGTACCACAGACAAAACTAAAAAATATTGGAGAAGGTCATCAGGCATATTAAAACAACAAATAACCTCTTCTGAATAGGTCATTTCCTAAACAAAGTTAAAACAATATTTTGATTTGTGAAAGCAATGCCAGGATAGAAAGTGGATAATCAGCATATTACACCTCTTCCGTGGGAGTGTGATACTCTTACTGATCTACCAGAGATATACATAAGTGATATGCCATTAACCACTTTCTTTCAATAATTGGCAAGTTAATACAGCACTTTTAAAAGTGTGTGTTTCAAGACAGTTATGCCAAATGCAGCTACAAGAAACAACTAAGTAAGAAATTGAACCAGTTATTAACTAAGTGAGTATTAAGAGCTGTGTAAGTATGATGACACAGAAGAATGCTAAAGATTAGATGGTTAGGTCACGTAACTAATGAGGAAATACTGAATAGAATTGGGGAGAAAATTTGTGGTGTAACTTGAATAGAAGAAGAGATTGCTTGATAGGACACATTCAGAGACATCAAGGGACCACCAGTTTAGTATTGGAAGGAAAACCATAGAGGGAGACCAAGAGATGAATACAGTAAGCAGATACAGAAGGATGTAAGTTGCAGTAGTTATTTTAGATGTGAGACTTGCATAGGATAGGCTAGCACAGGGAGCTGCATCAAACCAGACTTTGGACTGAAGACCGTAACAAGTATGATCAAATATCAAACAGCCTCGTGAAGGTCGATGCATGCCATGTTACACAGAGTCAGTTGTGAAGTATGTTGTTTAGTTTCCACATAATACCCATTTGGAAAACCACTTTATAAAATGTAAGAAAGAAATTATGTATTTGCTGACAGGCCAGTATCCTTGCTATTAGTGAATTTCAATTCCACACCTAAGACATACTGTAAAGGTTTGTCAGCTGTCATGACTTTCACCACAACCTGCTAGAGTTAAACATTGTATTTTTGAGGAGATGATCATGTATGTTTTGGATTCCTTAGTTTGCTTTCAGTTTCATCGTGAATATAAGGAAACTGCTTTTTCACCTTCAGCTACCCATGTTCTGTCGCCCGCCTTATCCCTGCCTACTCTGTCCAAAGCCACTACCTGCATTTTTCTGCCTATTGTGTCTTTGTGCTAGTTTGTATTCCTTCACTCGGCAGTTTTTTTTCTATATGTATTAACAGCAGTACCAATTATCTAGCAGTTAACCAAAGTAAGAAACACCATTTGTTGGCACACACGACTTTTGTAATAAGTCTCAAACATTAAAGCAATTGCGCTATGTTTCTTGCTGTTGTTGTGTCCTTGCTGAAGTTTTAAAAATCTCCTAGTTGAAATTGACAATTTGTGTGTAATTTGAAAATAGTAACACACTTGATATGAAAACTGAAAATTCTGTGTGTGAGTGTGCACATGCATGTGTACTCTCTTCACTTCTGCCTTTTCTTCTTCATTTTCATACTCGCTTAATTCTTTAATAATATCTCTAGATCATGACTATCTGCAGATGCTAGTTTGTCATGTTTAATTTTTTTTTTTTTTTTTTTTTTTTTTTTTTTTTTTTTTTTTTTTTTTTACAGACAAAAAATCTCATGTATGTTGGAAAAGAAGGAAATGAAGATGCCAATTCTCCAAAGCCGCCTCAGAAGCCTCTAGAAGAAGTGACATGTTTCAAGTGTGGGTGTAAAGGACATTACGCAAACAAGTGCCCAAAGGGGCACTTGGCATTTTTAAGCCAAAGCCAGAATCCTCCTCCTCCTGGAGGATACCGACGGTAGCAGAAATGGGAATTTTTTGTGAATGAATAATTTTTCTTGTGTGTGTCACATTTCAGAACTATTCAGTTTTATCACATTCATAATTGACTGTAATTTGCATTTATCATCATGTGATTACTGGCAGTATTAATTTAAGGAAATAGATATGTAACATTCGTGCATCTAAAGGAGTGATTTCTGTTTGTGAATGCCAAACTACTGTGATATTTGGAAGGTATTACAATTAATTAATCCTTTGTACACCGACCTCTTCTCACTTGGTACTTGGCTGTGAAGGGGCATCATTCTTAGTTGTTTTTAAATGACTTTGCAAAGTACAGAAATATGATAGAAACATGGTTACTGCATCATGTAAAAGTGAAATGTAAGTGCATTACATAAGTGTGAGTTTATTTTAGTATATAAAATTCAAATAGACAATATAATTATTTGTGAAGAGAAACGTTTTACATGCGCTCTCTCTCTCTCTCTCCAGCAGTACAATAATTATTTTGTCTGTATTCTTAAAAACAGTACAGGAATGTTTAAAACTATGTAACTGAAAGTGAGAATATTTTGTTGTTGTTTAAGTGCGAGTATGTTTGGTTTTGTGATCACGGAAGTTCTCTGAGATGTGAAACCCATGTTGTCTTTACACCACCATCTACTCTCCTTTCTGACGGAGCAGCAAATTGTGGCCTTTTTAGTGGGAAGTGTAACTTTTATCAGAAAAATAGTGTACAAATATTTTGTCAATTTGTGTGAATGAAATATATTGTTGTAAATATTTACCCCTTTTTCAGCCAGTTTCTTCCCTACTGTCTTGCACTACCAGTGTACTGATTAATTTCAGTGTTTATGTTTTAGATCATGCGCTCATCAAAGAAATGAGCAGGATAGTCAAACTCTTCTCTGCCATTTGAAAAATCTGAGGCTCCACTGATTTCTATCTGGAACACCAGCAGTATTGACTGATTGTCTAGATCTGACTAGTTTTGCTCTTTTTCCCCTAGATGACCAATGGTGACTGAAGGTCTGGACCATCATGTGAATAGGGAAAGAATACTTAAATCTGTATACAGAAGACAAATGGAAATGAAATAGTGAACAATGCTCACAATACAAGGGGTGTCAAAAATTTTCAAGATTAGCTCTTTTTCTCTTTTTGCAAGATATTATTTTATTATTATTAATATGGGCAATTCTCCCTTAAGGAGAGCACTAAAACAATCATTTTTCGTTCTCTGTCTCTTTCTTCTGAAAAAGTCTCATATTTTCACTTTTTTTCTTACTCTCTTCTGTCCACTTCTTTCCTGCCCCCTGCCCTCCTCTCTCTCTCTCTCTCTCTCTCTCTCTCTCTCTCTCTCTCTCTCTCTCTCTCTGGGCGTTTGCTCAAATTTGTGCTTTCTGATTTTTTCCCCCTCTTTTCTTTTTTCTTATCTTTCACATCTTCTGTGGTGATGTTTAGTTGATTGAGGTCTTCTGTGGTTTCTTTTAGTCAGTTGATTTTCACTGTATTAATTGTCACTATATTAAAAATGATTTTGGTGTGTCTGTCTCCATGCATCCTATTTGTGTGTGCATAGAACATTGCCCTTTTCATTGCTGATGTTGTTTGTAATTGTCTCTGTTTGTCCGTACAGTTCTTTTGTCAATCTCTTTATCCAAATCTCCTCTTTTTGAACCAGCCCGTGGATCGTTCTCAGAATTTTTTCTTTCTTGTTTTTGTGTCTCCTGTTTTGTTCTCCCCTTGATTTCTGTTGTTTCTGAGATGTACAAGGCCTCTACTAAGACTACTGTATTTTAGTTCGTAATTTGCCATTGCTGGAGATACTACTTTTGTTGTAGTAGTTCCATGTATGTCTGTGTGCTTTCTGTAGTTTTGTGATCTGTGCTTCACTGGATAACTAGTTCAGTCCTATTTTCTGTATAATCTTTCCCGGATATGTGAAACTTTCTGCTTGCCTTAGCTTGTCCATACTTAGTTTCCAATGGGTGTCTGTGGATTTTGTGTCCTTGTACTGTTTTTTTGTATGAGATTCGTATTTTGATTTTGGCTGAGATTTTATGTATTGTATCTAGAGCTTCTTTGGGTTACTTTTTTATTATTTGTTTTGATCATCAGCAAAGGACACACATTTTATGTTGATAGTTCTATCATCTTCTTTCCCAATCTTTTCTCCGTTAACTCCTTTGTCCCATGTCCTGGTTATTTTCTCTAAATATGCGTTAAATAAAATTGGTGACAAGCCATCTAATGGGTGGCATGCAATCTCCAAGTCTCACTCTCATCTTGATTTTGAATGGTTCTTAGATCTCTTCCGTGGACTTCACTTTGGATGTTTCATTTTAATGCTTTCTGGATTAGCTTTCTTGTCGATTTATTTCTTACAGGTTGTTGGAGAGGTTTTCTCTATCTATGGATTCATAGAAGTTATTGAAGTCAACAAATGTTATTGAGGTGTTTCTGAACTTTCTGTTGGTTAATATTGTCTTCAGTCACCAGTGCGTGATCTCTTCCGAAACTCTCCTTGATGATATTCTCCTACCTGTGGATCTATGAGATTCTAGCTGATTTACTAGGCTTTGGCTAGAATTTTGTATTTCCTGGGAAGTAGGGAAGTTCATGCGTAGTTATTAGGGTCTGTTTCGTTTCTCTTTTTTTTCTTTTTCTTTCGTTTTTCTTTAGTTGTGGGAACTCTGTATCTGTTCTGAAAGGTCTGTTAGTTCTCTCATTTTGTCTTTTTGGTGTAAATTCCGCTTTGATTTGGTGTAGCTAATGATCAGATTTGAAACATATTTTCCCTGTGCTTACATTCATAATTTCTTAGGACATTGTTGGAGTATTCCCATATCCACAGTTTCTTGTTTGGTTTCTGGAATTGTGTGATTTTGAGGTCGAAATTCGAGCAGACATTATCAAGTTCTCTCCATTCTTGTTTGTTCTCTTGTGGACTGTTTGTTTTCCTGTTGTGTGTCTTAATTTCCTTTCCCATCCTAATTGTGCATTAAAATCTCATAGTAACATTTTTATGTTCTTCCAGGGGATTTTGTTGTTAATGGTTTCTTCCAGATCTTCCCATCATAGTAATTTGTAGGGGAAGGTGCCCTGACGTGTATAGGCTTTGTTTCCAGGTTGTATCATGTGTGTTGAACCCCCCCCCCCCCCCCCCCTCTTCCAACTGTAATTTGAAATTTATTACAGAATCCAATATTGATTTGTGTGCTACAAATCCTGTTGCAAAGAATTTGAGATTTCTTCCTGGAAGAGTTCTCACTGGTTTCCACTTGTATATTCTGCAGTTTTCTGAGTCAAAGTTGTTCTCATCCGAGAATCATGTCTCCTGTATCACAAGTATTTTCATATTGAATTTAACCATGGTGTTTAACAGTCGTTTCAGTTTACCTAGTTCCAGCAGTGTGTTCGTGTTGAGTGTTCCCATGTAAAATATTCCCTTTTAGTCTTGATGGTTTTTTGAGAAGCTCTGAGTCTTCTCATAACATGTCTGAGCCCCTGGAATCTGATGATCAGGTCTCAGTCTTAGTGATTGGGGCCCGGACTACTGGATTCTTTCCCATTGTTATGTCATGATTATTGGTTCATGTTGAGGTTGTCATGGTGAATTCCTAGAGGATCTCATAAAACTGACTGGAGTTTTTGAGTTCCGGATGATTCAATCACAGCTGAGTTCACAAAGCCAACAGAGTACCAATCATTACCACATAGCTGTGTCTGGGTTTTGGGATTTCACCTGTGACTCTAAGCAGGGACCCTCACAGGATGCTACCATCTGGATCCAGATGGACTCCGGTCTTTTTAACGAGGTATCTCTTCCCCCTCCTCCGTCCTCATCACTTGCAACATGAGGCCCCAAGCTTGGGACCAGCCAAATACATGAAAATATTTTATTTACATATCTGTGTTCACAACCTATCATCTTAAAAATAGTGTCCCAGCGTTTCTGCCATTGCTGAAATGTGTCATGGGAGCCTCCTTTCAGAACGTGTTATGCAGCATCTGTGATTCGCACTGGATTCCTTCAGTGGTTCGCACACTGGACTCTTATTTGGGAGGAAAATGGTTAAAACCTGCACCCAGCCGTACAGATTTAGGTTTTCCAGGATTTCTCTAAATCACTCCAGGCAAATGCCAGGATGGTTCCTTTGAAAGGACACTGCCGATTTCCATCCCCATACTGAACACAATCCGAGTTTGTGCTCCGTCTCTAATGACCTCGATATTGACAGGACGTTACCCCCATCTTCTTTCGTTCCTTCTTCCACATTGGTGGCAAAACGGCAGTCTTTGAGCTGGATCTTTAGCTTTGTAGGAACCCAAATTGGGTGAGTAGAGTAGGTTGGAATGTGATAACCTTGTTTCCAGTGGAAAATCCACATGTGAAGAGACTAAGGTAATAACATGCATTGTCATCATGGAGCAGCCCATTTTTCGTGAACCACAGAACCAGTTGATGTTACTGAATGAACTCTCTCAGATACCATACAACCTCACCATATAACAGTTATTGATGGTCTGACCCACGGGGATGAAGTTGTGATGCACAGTGCCACAGATGTTGAAAAGACGATGAGCTTGTGCTTGGACACGCCTCATCTTTATCAGTCATGGAGATGGTGAACTCTTCCACTGTAAAGACTGTTGCTTTCTCTCGGGATCGTAATAATAGATCTGTGTATTGTCACCCATAATGATCCTCGACATGTCGAAGTGTCGGCCATTGGCAGCTTCGGAACAAACGTGGTAGCATTACACCACATGTTGACATCTTACATGAGAATTGCATGCGTTATTCCATACGACATACTAACACTGGCAGCAATTTTACGGAATGTTCTCCAACTATCTTTATGCACGAGTTGCCAAATAGTTTTGATGTTTTCGGGTATTTTGCTCACGGAAGTCGACCTGATCTCTCGTTATTTCCCAATGTTATTTCACTCTTGAAGCTCATGTGTGATTCAAAACATGTCATGAGACTCATTCAGCAGCGCTGTGTGCTTGTCGAATCATGACAAGTGTTTCTGTGAAAAATTTCCTCAGATTTCCTAAGTTGCTGTCTATGTTGAAATTACAGTAGTGGTAGCAGATGTGACCAGAACCCTCCAGTTACACAGCTCCCAATGTAAACATGACATTGTCTCTCAGCATGCTGACTTGTGAAAGTCGGAGATACCTGTGCCTGTGTGTGCAGCCTTGCACTGTCATTTGTTGGTGTATTACAGAGCTACTCAGAAAATTTTTTATACCCTATTGTACATAACTGGAGAATAAACTACACATTTTACGACATCTGAAACACAGACTTACCTCTATCATCACTCTTGCTTTCATTTATAAAATGTACAAATATTCTTAGTCTGTGTATTCAGTTTGTGATTTTGGATCCCTATGAAAAAATTCCAAGAACTGGCACTCTTTCTTACACTTCTCATGTTTACTGTGTACCATTTCAACTATTATACACATCCACAAGTAAACAACAAAGACTCTCTTTGTTATTCTCTAAATTGACATTATAGTGAGATCACTGATAACGGAACAAGGACCTGCTTCCATATTAGGAGTAACACCAGATATGAGCACTATCCCAAATGCCAAAGCATGTGTGCATATATGGTACACAGGCATTGTACTCAAAGTGCTAACCACATGATGAACTGTAGAAAAGTAGGGCTCTACATTCTCTGTCTAAAACTGGAAATCTTGTTTTGTCTATCAAATAATAATAATTTACACAAAAAGAAGAGAAGCAAGCCTACTTGACAGAATGAGCTTCTGTTTTGCCAGTGTCATGATGTTGCCGAAGTGAAATGTGTTGGAAAGAAAACCTGTTGTTGGTGTGGCATTGACAAAATTTGTAATTTATTTGTATTGAGTTGCTCACTGTTTTCTAAATCTGCCATGAAGTGAGACAAACAATGGTTAACAGAGATTTGAAATTCCATTGTTATTACAGCTGAAGTTGGTAAAGGACACACGAACAGCATACAATGGTATTTTACTTCTTGGAAATAGCTAACTGTCAATCAGTGAGGTGACCAGCTAGTGACTCCAAGAATTTGAATTTTTTTCACAACTTCATTGTAGGATATGGTCAATACTGCCTGAGAAGATGTAGTCATAAGAAGGACATAACTGGCCAGAGTATGTGCTGATTTTGCATTTAACACAAGTCTGTAATAGGTTCTGTGCTTCATGCAACACGAATTGGATCATTTGGCAGAATGGTTACATGTTAAAAGTGCATCAATCTTGTCGTATAGATGAAAGGAAGTTAGAGATTAAAATGAATGAAATAAAAGAAATGTGGTAATCACTGTATCAATAGTTCATAATTGAAATATTGGGAAAACTGAACATTTATTAATAGACTGTCACATAATTTTTAAATTTATATATGAATTCAAAACATTTGAATCATAATTAATTTTGTTTTTATGTGATATATTTTACCTTATTTTCTCTCTAGAACAGATGGAGCAAAATTAATCTCAAAGTGTTTAATTTTTTGTTTCAGCAGAATCAGTGATCCTCCTTTTTTTCTTTTTCTTTCTTTCTTTTAACTTTCATCTTTATCATGTTTAAAATAGTTTTTATAGCCACCAAAGTTAATTCTGGTACCTTCAGAATATTATTACACCTGCTTCTCGTAATAGAAGAAATGGTGTATTTGCAGTACAGTAAAGGTAACTCTTCCAAGAAACAAACAATTGAACATTGTGTACCTTCCAAACTAAGGTTCTCTTTGTTAAAAAGTACAATTGCAGAAATGTACAGAATAGTGTGTATTGGGAAAAGTTTATCACTCCAGATTGCAGTCATACTTGTCTAGAATCTTTTCAGTGAGGAAATGTTTGTTTGGCCATAGTTGCTTCCATATTAAAAATTTGTTTATAAATGTTCTTTGTGAAATTACACACATTATAGCATAGTTTTCTTTCTTAAAGCAGCAAGTGTCAGTAGCAACTACAGACTTATGATTTGTTTCTTCCAGAAGATATTACAAAGCAATGTCGATACCTTTATGCAGTTTTTTAATTGTCTTGTGCATGACTGAAATGTGATATGGGTGAAGGTAACTTCTGCAGTTGTCATGGCTTAGTTTTGTTTTAATAAGTACAGGGCGTTTGAACAGTTGAGAGACTAGGGTAAGAAATCCTCACATAAACTGTAAATATGGGCACTGAAAAGGCAGATATAGAATCTTCCATCTCATTGCCTCTAGGTAAAGCAACACCCTCCAATAGTTGGAGATGTTAGTAGAAAGATATTGTAGAACATATGAAGGCTTACTTTTAAAATTTCGATAATGGTCCTTTCAAGATCACCTGTACATAGCAGTAAAACTTTTTAACAAGATATAGTTTAAGAGGCATTAGCACAAATTGTAGAGAGAATCTGCTATGATTCTGGTTTTGAAGTTTGGGAAAGGAATGTCCTTTCCACAAACTCAACAGAATGCTGCCATCAGTATCAACAGTAGTAGTGAGTAGCCGTCTAACATAGTCTTCAATTAGGAAAACCGTATAACAATATCTGGATGCAAAATATTCCTCAGTAGTTACACTAATGGGGATTCCAAACTCGTGTCCCAATGTCATTTTAGTTCCCCATAACATGCAAAAAATTTTAAATAAATTCATACATTGGGCATTTTACTAAAGACAGTTAGCTCCTTAGAGATGTCTGAAGTGTTACTATTTCTGAGTAGCATTAAAGAGCTTATTGTTCATAGTCTGGGGTATGGTTCATTATTTGGAAATGATGTCTTCTGCTTGTCCTCCAGCAATGTCACTATATTTTAAAAGTTACCTCTCACTCTTAAATGGTTGAAGTTGTGCACAGACAAAATTTGTTTGAAATTCTTACATAACAAAGCTGTACAAGTCACGCTTACCTTAGAAATAGCTGATATGAATTACCATGGCATTTAAAGAATCATGGGTCTCCCAGAGAGAAGAGGATGTCCTGGATATTATGTCTTCTAGATCCATTCTCTAAATTATTTGGAAGAGCTCTGCAAATCACAGCACACAAGGAAAGTCTGCTTGTCACTGCTGTCAATCACATACAGCTGTGCACCAGGCTTCAAAGACGGTGAATTCTGTTGGTTAGGAAATCTTCAGACAGTGTCTGGAGAAACAAGGGAGCAACCAACTACCTCTCTTTTCTTGATCTCATCTTAGTGTTGCTGCAGTGCTAATTTAAAATCAGTTAAATGCACAATGGTGGGTAAAATTTACTGTGCATGGTGTTCTGTATGAAAGCATAGAGGGTGTCTTGACCTTCAAAAGTGGTTATTGACTCGCAACTCAATGGCAAAACACACCTGTGAAATTTGTCCACCATGAGTTGTTTTGTTTGGATCTCCTACAGCTGTGTGGCTCACTGGCAGTTGAAAAAAAAGTCACTCTCCTAGCAAGTGGCCTGTGATGTCAATAAAAATTGACATGGTTGTCAAGGGATGTTGCCATTGGAGATCAGCTTCTACACAATGTCTAGGAATAGGGTTTGTTCCATTAGCTCCCATTGTAAGTCTAATGACCTTGTGTATTGCATGTTGTTCACTATGGGAGGATTCAGTTGACAACAGGAGCATATAGAACCAGCCCAATTCCTAGTGTTCTGGTAACCACCCTATGTGTTGATTGTTTACTTGGAGGGCACACAATTAAGTTCCTCCTCTAACTTCATAACAGTAACTCAACTGCCAATGACATTTTAAAAATTAGAGTTATCTTTGAATACTGAATGGTACATTTACATTTTCTGCCAAAAACATAGCCCGTCTGAATTTCAGCTACAATCAACAAAATTTTATTATCCTCAGTTACATCTTTAGGGCTTCTTTACGATGGACGAAGTAGAGGAATACAAATGCAGACTAGCAGTAGAAATAAAAGCTCTTTGGTTTTTAAGCAATCACATTTGTATATTGACTGTGTTTTCCCTGAAATCTACCACCTGCTTACGCAAATCCCTACAAATTAGTATCGCCAGGTGTTTGTATGAATTGACTGAATGACGGCTTACAGTCAAGTGACCACACACTCATTTATATCAACCATACAGATAGGGCAGGAAGTTGTCGAGATGAATGCATAATACAAGAAACAGGGTACAGGATTGAGTGTGCTTCAAATACTTAGGAGTGTTAAAGTGTACAGTTCACAAAAACATAGTATTCTATAATTTCAGTATCAATCAGTAACAACTCGAATCCAGTGAAGCAGGCAGTAGACTTCACTTTAATGATAGGATATTGGGAAAATGCTTACAATACATTTGAGGGACGCATAACAAATAAGACCAATGAGAAATATTGAATGTATAAGAAGAAGACCAGATTGTCATGGAAATGGTATAAAACCTGAACTGGTAAGTGACTGAATATAAGATGCAAACTATTCTGTAAAAGCCTCTTTCAAAGTTTCAAGAGTTAATGTTTAGTTTCAGGTCAAATACACAACAGCCTCCCTAAGTATCATTCCCATGGGTACCATGAAGATTAAGCCATTACAGCATATATACCGAGGCATTTTTGCATTCATTCTTCCCACGCTCCATATGCAAATGGAACAGGGTGAAAGAGGGAGGGTGAGTGATTTAATTTGCTGATACTGTTTGCAGTAATGTGTGAAGATCATAGAAAGTATAAAATATTCAAGCTTTTTACGAGCCCAACAACATATCTGAGGGGATGCTGTTGCAAGGTGAAATTCATAAATGAGAAAACAAGTCAGAGCAAGAAAATCTTTCTTTGCGATTTCTATAGCGATCAAAACACCACTGTTTGCACTTTCTTTTTTTGTACAGATGATCACAATTACACACAGATATTGATCTGCTAAAAACTACATCAGTTATATGCTTTTTGATATCAGTGATATTATGTGCCTTTTGGCCAGTCATTCAATAATTTATACACTATTTACATCGAGCTTTATGTTTTACATACATCACTGACAAAGCAAATTAAACCTATTAGGAGCACCTTTGTTACACAATGTAATCAGTAAGTATGTCTTGCAAATATAGAAAAAAGATTTAACAATTAATATATATATAATTATATACAAACAATTTTTACCACAATTTACTGATGTCATTAGTTTCATTCTTGTGCCTTATAAATATTTATAAAATATTATACAATATTTATAAGAAGCAACAGAAAACTATCAACGACAGGAGGAGAATTACAGCCATATTGTTCCAAGTCAACATAAGGTAAATTGATAAACAATTAAAATATTTTAAGTATATATTTTTTGCACATGCTTAACATGATATCCACCATAGTTGACTGTTTTTGGTAAAGTCCCCCATTTCCCGCTACCTTATGTGCAGCAGATATGTATTAACGTGTCCGATTAATCCTACAATCTGATCCAAACACACACAGACTATTACTGACTATTATTTATTGTCTAAGCATTGTAAAGAATTTCAACATTTGCTAGTCACAGAAATAGTTGCGATGATGGACACCACAGAAGAATATCTTCTGGTCCCAAAGTCAAATCTTTTCCTCTTCTTGTACTTCAGTACTGTTCCTCCCCAATTTTTGCCATTACATCACAGTCTGAGGGGGTTTATTTCACACGCACACACAGAAAACATCTAAAGTTGTCTTTACTGCTCATCTATCTCTGCAAATTAATGCCAACACCAGTATTACTGGGATGATGCACTTGATTTTGTGATTGGAACTGTGACCCAAAGATGTGCTGTTGTGATTGTGGTGGTTGTTGTTGTTGTTGTTGTTGTTGCTGGTGGTGTTGCTGCTGATGCTGAAGCGAAGTATGATTTGGAGATGTTGAGCAGATTCCTAATAAAACAAGATAATATATTACCACCTTATATATCTTTATATTTAATACAAGTAGGAAGATTCTAAGAGAAAAATTTTTGTTAGAATATATTACAAAATTACACTGTCTGTGTTACCAAAACGGGAAAAACTAGTACAAATATAATGAAGTACCTGATGGTGAGGAGCTAAGTTTATCCCCTGTGGACATCCTAGAGAATGCCAGTAGTGCATCAGGAAAATTTGGTGGTGTTGCTGGGGTGTTGCATGGTGTGCATACCTGCTAACAAATTAATACTGTATGAATACACATGTAACACACTGCAAACTGAATCAATGGAAATTAGGGCTAAATAGGTAACATACTAGCAACATTATTATGAAAAGTGTTACTTGAGGCAAGAAACTAAGAATAAATTTAATATAATTTTAACCATAAATTGAATAACTAATAATTTCATTTCATATTTTAGATTGAATACTGACTACATTTATTTCAGCAAACTTCATATTAAAATCTACTGACTTCATTCTAAACATACATGTTGATTACAGAACCAAATTTAAGCAATCTACAAGGAAAAATTCTGTAGCAAATAACAGAACAGAAATGGTACATGAAACAAGAAATGGCTATATTTATTTGTGTTCATTCGTGACTGATTTTTAATGGTAATATTCATAAAGTTTCCAGCAGGAACAGTGTCACTAGCTATTGACACTAAAACATCCTTTATTCATACAAGATAACCACTGAGAAGATTACAAACATATGCTGTATCTCACTCCAGCAGGTCTACAGCAGTTGAACAATCAAACTGGAACTGCAGTAACTTGTACATTTCAGCAACAACCCTAATGATGTCACATCTGAAATCTGTTTTTCATGTACCCTGCCAATGCTGCACACACCAGTCCCACCACTCGCAGAAACTGTGTTTGCAACAGAAGGTTTATCTTTGATACTATATATCTGCTGGCCTGTAAATCCATCCAGCAACATATATTTATGGAAAAGCAATGGTCCACATGAATAAGATCTTATTAATGTATTAGAATGTGAATGTTATATGACCATACGTATGGAGTGATACAACTTTGGCTACAATCATAGAGGTTTTTGGTGTAATTTTCAGTGACAGTTTTCGATTTTGCATCAGCATGTTGCCAAAGTTACTGATTGTTCCTAAAACATTAGATCTGGCTATTGATGAACAGTGTCTGGATGCTGCAATAGGAAAAGCAGCATCTCTCTTCGGCATTTATTTGTAGGCTCTTAAAGCATGCATAACATTAAGAACATTGTCATTCATGAGAATTGTTAACACTAAATTCAAAAGTACTTACAAAGAGAGAGGACCAAAACAAATATTAAAAAAATTGGACTGGATGTCTTATAAATGTTATAGGAACACAATGCATGAGGAGAGATTACCGAGGAGTCAATACAGGAGACATATATTGTACAGCACTCTCACATCCATCTTCAGGTAACCAAGTTAGTATACTGTAGGAAAGCATAATGTGATCATAGAGAGGCAAACTGTTGTACACCTTTCACAGAAATTTGTGGTCATGTCAAGGTGCCAAAAGTTCTAATAGTTTGGGCTTTTTGTTATTGCAATATCGCAAAGGGGAATAAAATTCTTCTTAGTATTCCTATTACAAAAGCTTAGCCCACCAACATGCTGAGCCTGCAACAAAGGCAGATGTCACCTGAATATCAGACATTCTTACCATAATGACCTCAAGCTGACATACACCAAATTAAGCTTATACAGAACCACTGCATTAAAAACCTGTCAAATGCCTCTCCACATTTGGCACCAGTACCTGCAGGAAACTTAATGTTGCAGAGAAATCAAACTCTGAAGCTGCTGGGTATTTGTAAATTAGAATCGTGCAGGAGCTTCTGTGGACAAGTTACCATTTCTCTATCGAAACAAAAAGAGTGTTGTAAGCTATGTGGCAGTGGGTTCATAGTGTACCAGTATCATTTTTCTCCCTATCCATTTCATTCACAGATTATGTGAAGGGAGAATGACTGTCACTAACCCCCTGTATGAGTCCCAATTTGTCTAAATTTAGCATTGTCCTTATTACATAATATATATTTTGGAGAAAACTGGTGGTTCCCCAATTCATTTTGGAAAGTAGGCTCTGAAAACTTTGTATGGGTCTCTGCAATGCACAATGTCTACCTTGACTATCACACTGTTGTATGGGTCTCTGCAATGCACAATGTCTACCTTGACTATCACACTGTAAGTTTGTTGGGCATTTCTGCAACACACGCATAACCAAGAACAAACTAAAAGTGGCAAAACTTGTACATAGCTCACATGCAATTTCAAATTTTGATAGCATGGAACAGGAACAGTGCAACACAGTCAACTTCAAATAGTGTTGCAGATGATCAGCAAGGCAATACTATTAACTGTACCTATAAAAGATATGAAATCATGGGATGGATGAGTGTGGTGACCACTGTACCATGTGTGTAGCTGATTGGTGTAAATTACTTACAATTTGTGTATGTCTTGTTCAGTCCTTTACCAAAAAAAAGACGGCTTCTGGTTCTGTTGCGTATTTCTTAACATTTAATTTATAGTTGAATGAATAAATAGTGTGTTCAAGTACATAGAAATTAGATATCATAAGGTATTGACAGTGATTGTCCGGAGCCTACTGATTCACAATAATTCATATTTTGTTTTCCAATGGGTTTGACAAGATTTGACAAGAGGCTAAACTGAATTTTAAAAAATCACTATACATTCTCAAGTAAATATAAAACTGTTACTAATTTACATGAAAATGCAATGTGAACATATGTTTTTTTGTTATGGTATTTTTCTAAATCTATGCCATGCACCATCCACTTCTTTTTCTGATTTAGCTTTCAACATCAATTGATAAATTCATAAATTTGTCACTACTGTTCCTGATCTGAGACCCAAGCACCTTCCATACAACCATTTTCTTTTGTTGTTTGCTTGCTTTTGTCCCACTTGGATAGAAAGAAGCAGCACCTTTTTTTTTTTACTGATATTACCACCAGCCAGAACTGCGATTATCTTGAGATCTCCATACATACCCCATTTGTATTTTTCATACTGAATGTGAGTAGAAGTTCAAAGATGTCATATGTGGGACAGTGACAAGAAGCTAATGGATTAATTATGGATCGATTTACCTTATATTTTATATAGAAGAGATCCATTCTTCTTGGTAGTAAAATTATCAATCAAATTATCTTTAAATTTCTGGTCTTTTGTCAGTTGTTTAACAAGGCTTTTTTTCTATGGCAGTTGTGCAGAGACAGCTTAACCTATCATTTGTCACTGAAGGCAATTTTTAATTCTTTTAAGGGTGCTCGTATGTCTTTTAGAAGGAGCTGTATTGACAGAGAATATAAGAATCAATTTGATAAGCTTAGGTACTTCATTATAAATATTTTACCCATTATCAATTTAAGAAGGTCTGCAGGTAGTAAATATTTATGTTTGTCAACATAAATGTTGCCTAACTCATTTTCCAGTCATTCATTGTTAAAGAATGGGTAAGTTTTGAGAAGGCAATTCAGTTTCATTATTGGGAAATTTGATTTGTAATTTCCACACTGATTCTTATCAAGCAACTCTATCTACTGAATATTTTGAAAATCTCCAGAACACATTTACATTTGTATTACACTAAGGTGATAAAAGTCATGGGATAGTGATGTGCACATATACACTACTAGCCATTAAAATTGCTACACCACGAAGATGACATGCTACAGACGCGAAATTTAACCAACAGGAAGAAGATGCTGTGATATGCAACTGATTAGCTTTTCAGAGCATTCACACAAGGTTGGCGCCGGTGGCGACACCTACAATGTGCTAACATGAGGAGTTTCCAACCGATTTCTCATGCACAAACAGCAGTTGACCGGTGTTGCCTGGCGAAACGTTGTTGTGATGCCTCGTGTAAGGAGGAGAAATGTGTACCATCACGTTTCCGACTTTGATAAAGGTCGGACTGTAGCCTATCGCGATTGCGGTTTATCGTATCGCGACATTGCTGCTATGGAATCGGTGGGTTTAGGAGGATAATATAGAATGTCGTGCTGGACCCCAACGGCCTCGTATCAGTAGCAGTCGAGATGACAGGGATCTTATCTGGATTGCTGTAACGGAGCGTGCAGCCACGTCTCGATCCCTGAGTCAACAGATAGGGACGTTTGCAAGACGACAACCATCTGCAGGAACAGTTCAACAACATTTGCAGCAGCATGGACTATTAGCTCGGAGACCATGGCTGCGGTTACCCTTGACACTGCATCATGCGATGGTGTACTCAACGACAAACCTGGGTGCACGAATGGCAAAACGTCATTTTTTCGGATGAATCCAGGCTCTGTTTACAGCATCATGATGGTCGCATCCGTGTTTGGCGACATTGCGGTGAACGCACATCGGAAGCGTGTATTCGTCATTGCCATACTGGCGTATCACCTGGTGTGATGGTATGGGGTGCCATTGGTTACACGTCTCGGTCACCTCTTGTTTGCACTGACGACACTTTGAACAGTGGTCGTTACATTTCAGATGTGATACGACCCGTGGCTCTACTCTTCATTCATTCCCTGCGAAACCATACATTTCAGCGGGATAATGCACGACAGCATCTTGCAGGTCCTGTATAGGCCTTTCTGGATACAGAAAATGTTCGACTGCTGCCCTGGCCAGCACATTCTCCAGATTTCTCACCAATTGAAAACGTCTGGTCAATGGTGGCCGAGCAAATGGCTCGTCACAATACGCCAGTCACTACTCTTGATGAACTGTGGTATAGTGTAGAAGCTGCATGGGTAGCTGTACGTGTACACGCCATCCAAGCTCTGTTTTACTCAATGCCCAGGCGTATCAAGGCCGTTATTACGGCCAGAGATGGTTGTTCTGGGTACTGATTTCACAGGATCTATGCACCCAAATTGCGTGACAATGTAATCACGTCAGTTCTAGTATAATACATTTGTCCAATGAATACCCGTTTATCATCTGCATTTCTTCTTGGTGTAGCAATTTTAATCGCCAGTAGTGTACATATGGTGTTAATACTGCGTACACAAGGCATAAAAGGACAGTGCTTTGGTGGAGCTGTCATTTGCACTTACGTGATTCATGTGAAAATGTTTCTGACGTGATTATGGCAGTTGGAATGTTTAATGGTGGTTGGAGCTAGATGCATGGTCATTCCATTAGGGAATTCAATGTTCTGAAATTCTCACTGTCAAGAGTGCACTGTGCATACCAAATTTCAAGCATTATCTCTCACCACGGACAAAGCATTGGCCGACAGACTTCATTTAAAGACAAAGAGGAGTGGCGTTTGCGTAGAGCAACAATGCATGAAACAACCGTAGAAATGAATGTGGGACGTTTGACAAACGTATCCGTTAGGACAGTGCGGTGAAATTTGGCGTTAATGGGCTACGGCAGCAGACAACTGACATGAGTGCCTTTGCTAACAGCACAATATTACTTGCAGCACCTCTCCTGAGCTTGTTAGCATATCAGTTGGACCCTAGATGACTGGAAGACAATGACCTGGTCAGATGAATCCCGATTTCAGTGGGTAAGTGGTGGTGGTAGGGTTTGAGTGTGGAACAGACCCCTCAAGGCCATGGACCCAGGCTGTCAACAAGGCACTGTGGTGAGCTGTGCCTACATGGAATGGACCATCGACTAGAAATGGTAATGTTTGTGGCTGGCTGGAAAAACATTCTGGACAATTCAAGCGGATGATATGGCCACCCAGATTGCTGACATGAGTTCCATCAAACATTTATGAGACACAACCAAAAGATAAGCTCGTGCACAAAATCCTGCACTGGCAACATTCTTACAATTATGGACAGCTACAGGGGCATCATGGCTTAATATTTCTACAGAACACTACGGCCACTTGTTGATGCACTATGCTGGGCAAAAGGAGGTCTGACAGAATATTACAAAATATCTAAGACTTCCGTTGCCTCAGTTATCATGTTATCTAAGTTCTCATAAGATAACATCTTAAGGGACTGGAAGTCGCACTCAATAACACTTATTTCAGTGTGAAATTTCTTGTTACAATTTTCATTACATGAGGTCACAGACCATTTTGTGTTGAAGAAGTGCATAGAGATGGTCACATAAGAAAGTATTTTTTGTAAAGGCAATGGAAGAAAAGGAACTGAGTTTTATTAACAATGCTAAGCAAGCAAAAAGCACTGCTTAATGACTCTGTATCCCTATCTTCTTTGTCTGTGTTGATATTTTGGAAAATATTTTTCAATTCATCGTATTGAAGATATATTGTAAGAACAGCTTGTGAACTGAAATTTCAGTGTGTTGTGCATGTTTGAGGCAATCTGAATCCTTTATTTTCAATGAGTTGTCTTGTATTAGAGGACTTGCTAAAAATAAATGGAATGTCACAATGTTGTAAATGATGTGACTGACTGTTTCGGTTTTTTTAGGTCGATGTAATAGTGGTAGATTAAGTTTATCAGCATAACAGTGCAAAAACATAGCTTGTGGACATTTTTGTTTAGCAAAATCTTGGATACTTCCATGTTTACCTGCCATTACTGAAGCTCCATTGTATGTTCAACTAACAATTTTATCAGTAGCTCCCCAAGCATAAAGTACGATTTGTAATAAACTCTGAGCAGTTTTGTCACTAGAAACACGGTGGAAACCAATAAATCTTTCTATGGGGCCGACTAGAGTAAAACCTGAGAATAATACTGATTTGTGACTTACATGAAACATCCAGGGTGCACTCTAATATGCTCACAAGACTAATTTAATTGGATAGACAAAAAGATCTACTCATCAAGCTGCAGCAGAACACCCACATAAAAAAATGTTGTAATTTGCAAGCTTTCGGAGCCAGTGGCTCCTTCTTTAGGCAGAAGGGTTGAAGGGGAGGGAAGAAGGGTGAAGGAAAAAGACTGGAGAGGTCTAGGAAAAGGGTTAGATTTCGGGAAAGTCACCCAGAACCACTGGCCAGGGGAGACTTACCATATGGGATGAGAAGGAAAGACTGATTGTTGGGGACTGAATCGAATGAGATTTGAAAACCTGAGAGCTTAAAGGTGGAAGACAGGGTAATATGCAAGACAGAGATTACTACAGGGTTATTACAAATGATTGAAGCGATTTCACAGCTCTACAATAACTTTATTATTTGAGATATTTTCACAATGCTTTGCACACACATACAAAAACTCAAAAAGTTTTTTTAGGCATTCACAAATGTTCGATATGTGCCCCTTTAGTGATTCGGCAGACATCAAGCCGATAATCACGTTCCTCCCACACTCTGCGCAGCATGTCCCCATCAATGAGTTCGAAAGCATCGTTGATGCGAGCTCGCAGTTCTGGCACGTTTCTTGGTAGAGGAGGTTTAAACACTGAATCTTTCACATAACCCCACAGAAAGAAATCGCATGGGGTTAAGTCGGGAGAGTGTGGAGGCCATGACATGAATTGGTGATCATGATCTCCACCACGACCGATCCATCGGTTTTCCAATCTCCTGTTTAAGAAACGCTGAACATCATGATGGAAGTGCGGTGGAGGACCATCCTGTTGAAAGATGAAGTTGGCGCTGTCGGTCTCCAGTTTTGGCATGAGCCAATTTTCCGGCATGTCCAGATACACGTGTCCTGTAACGTTTTTTTCGCAGAAGAAAAAGGGGCCGTAAACTTTAAACCGTGAGATTGCACAAAACACGTTAACTTTTGGTGAATTGCGAATTTGCTGCACGAATGCGTGAGGATTTTCTACCGCCCAGATTCGCACATTGTGTCTGTTCACTTCACCATTAAGAAAAAATGTTGCTTCATCACCGAAAACAAGTTTCGCACTGAACGCATCCTCTTCCATGAGCTGTTGCAACCGCGCCGAAAATTCAAAGCGTTTGACTTTGTCATCGGGTGACAGGGCTTGTAGCAATTGTAAACGGTAAGGTTTCTGCTTTAGCCTTTTCCGTAAGATTTTCCAAACCGTCGGCTGTGGTACATTTAGCTCCCTGCTTGCTTTATTCGTCGACTTCCGCGGGCTACGCGTGAAACTTGCCCGCACGCGTTCAACCGTTTCTTCGCTCACTGCAGGCCGACCCGTTGATTTGCCCTTACAGAGGCATCCAGAAGCTTTAAACTGCGCATACCATCGCCGAATGGAGTTAGCAGTTGGTGGATCTTCGTTGAACTTCGTCCAGGTTGCACTGTTATGACTGACTGATGTGAGTGCATTTCAAGCACAACATACGCTTTCTCGGCTCCTGTCGCCATTTTGTCTCACTGCGCTCTCGAGCGCTCTGGTGGCAGAAACCTGAAGTGCGGCTTCAGCCGAACAAAACTTTATGAGTTTTTCTACGTATCTGTAGCGTGTCGTGACCATATGTCAATGAATGGAGCTACAGTGAATTTATGAAATCGCTTCACTGTTGCCGAGTGTGCTCTACAACATGACATTCGTGACCTTGGTGCCTGTTTCACCACATGCACCATCTGGATTCTTCCCCCAGACATCAGTTTCTGTACTCCACAGGTGAGAACTAGCACTACAACATGTCCTTGGTTCTCGCCACCCACCTGGCCTTAATTTACGTTGATTTCTTCGGTCTCATCATTTATTCACTGTAACTACTCTTTGCTTCACTCGGTTCTAGTTTTCTACATCTTTCATTGTCTTTCCCGTCTATTTTTCACTGCCCCCCTCCCACATCTTACGTACAATGCACTTAGTTTTTTCACTCTTATTAACTCGTGCACAATGTTTTAGTAGTACTCTCTGTCTTGCATATTACCATGTTTTCCACCTTTGATCTCTCAAGTTTTCAAATCTCGTCCTATGCAGTCACCAGCAATCAGTCTTCTCATCTCGTACGGTAAGTCTCCCCTGACTAGCGGTTCTGGGTGACTTTCCCGAAATCTACCCCTTTTCGTAGACCTCTCCAGTACTTGGTTCATCCTTCTTCCTTCCCCCTCACCCCTTCTGCCTGAAGGAGGAGCCGCTGGCCCCGAAAGCTTGCAAATTACAACAGGCTTTTATGTGTGCATTCTGCCGCTGCTTGGCGAGTATACTTTTTAACTATCCAATTAAATTATTTTGTCGATTATTGAATGTTTTCGTTGTTATACTCACAAGACTGTAACGCTTCGTTATGCGATCATTAATGACATCAGTTACCGATTCAATTAATTCTTTCTGAATTGTGCTCATGTTCCTTTGAACCCAGAAGTGCTCTGCAAGTGATCACGTGCTCCTGTGTAGACAAAAGTTTCAATAATTCAATTTGTTGTCGGATGTTTCATCTTAGTGTCCTATGAATGCAAGCTCTTGTTTGCCCAAGAAAAAAACACCACCAATATGTCTCTCGATTACGAATCTATTTTGTTTCATAATTGCCTTGTTTTATGGCTGCAAGTTTGGCTCCTTCAGAAATTGAATGTTTAATTCGACCATGACCCTCTCTTGATTCGGAAGGCGCCTTCTTGTATTCCGGTGTTTCTCGACTTTTCTGTCAAAAATTTTTTTCACACACACTCAGAAAGAAGCTGACGTCCATTCTTTTTCAATCCCAGACCCCCCCCCCCCAAATAAAACAAACGTGCAATACAATTTATTTTTTACATAAAAACCTGTAAGCCAGGAATACTTTTTATACCAAGAAGAAAGTGCGAATAACTTATCTTTATAAGCGCACTTCTTTTCGTTAAGTCCAGCTCGAAAATTGCTTGTCATCCAATTCGCGAAATAAAGACCCAAGTGTTCTCTCTGCACAAGCCATAATATAATAAGATAAACTCATGAAATCGCGAATTATACCACTAAAACCAATTTTCTTAAAACAGAACAAACAATTTCACAGCTGTGGCAAGCCTCAATACCATACTCCCCCTACAATACATGTGTCTGGCTGCCGGTAGCCGCGTGGAAACGTGAGGCCATTGCTGGGAGCCTCCACTGAATTATTAAATTGGGTAGCATGCATAACACAGAGAACTCTCAACTGAAGGATAGATCGAATGAAATTGTAGTAACGTACAGAACAAGTGCCCCCCCCCCCCCCCCCCCCCCCGGTTGGCCGTGCGATCTAAGGCACTGCTATCCAGGCGGGAAGGCGTGCCGGTCCCCGGCACGAATCCGCCCGGCGGATTATTATCGACGTCCGGTGTACCGGCCAGTCTGTGGATAGTATTTAAGGCGTTTTTCCATCTGCCTCGGCGAGTGCGGGCTGAACACTGTCTCCATTTACGCGTACACCATAATTAATCTACCATGCAAACGTTTGGGGTTACACTCGTCTGGTGTGAGACGTCCCCGTGGGGGTCCACTGAGGGCCGAACCACACAATAGCGCTGGGTTCGGTGGGGTGATGCTGTAGCATGTAGTGGGATTAGGAACCACTGAAGGTTACGGCGCGGACGAAGCCTCTCCGTCGTTTCTAGGTATCCAGTTCAATTCAATACAATGTACAAAACAAACTTACACTGGTTTCAACGCACTGTTATATTCTAACTGTAAGTTTTCTTCAAATTTCTTGATAGGCTCAGCCTATAAAGAGCTGATCCACCGATATTGAAATATTTCCTAATTTTTAATTGCCTGACCAGTCTGATCACAAGGAAACTTGTTCCCACTGTGAAGAGATGCTGTATTTATACTGACTTTGCTAGCATCTACGAATAGGTGCCAGTTATTTACACTAAAATAATAGTCAAGATTCTCCATCACGGATTCGATATCATTGCAAAAATACCATTTTACCTTGGAGAAATATTGTGGGGAAAAAAACAGCACAGTGTCCACGAAAAACACTCACTTTCTTATCGAAAAAATTTTATTCTGTAACCTCGAAGACATAATCGCAGATGTTGCATGGACATTTGTAAATTACAAAAAATATCGATGAGACATACCTGTGACAAACATGTTGCTCATTTGATTCACTGGAGCCTTGAAATGATGAGTATAGGTGTGCATATAAGAAGTAACGAGCAAACAAACTCCAAGAACGGGGGAATTGCGTAAGTCTACCGTAAATGACGCCATTTGGTAGGAATCGATGCGGACTAGAGATGCAGCATTTCTTCAGCTGATATTACTCATCAGTAGTTAACTGTCTTGCTTCGCCATTTTACCCTCAATTGCAGTGAGTAGCTAGCGAAAAGTCATCTACCGCCTTACATGTAATGCTTTGGAACAAAATTCATGAAGGCTGTAGCAGTTTAGTGGTAAGCATCTTACCACCACACGTTTCACGCTTATCCTCCCCAGTCATCATGTAGCATATATGCCACGTCCAACTTTTTTTTCTGACCTAATTAAATAAACCTGCCGTGCCTGATAGTTGCGTGTACTTCGCAGTAGGGATGGGCAGAAAGTATCGATACATCAACACATCGGGATCTTTCATAACAATAACGATATATATCGCATGTATATCGACTAATGTATATTAGGTATTGAGCATCGAAAGCGATATTTTTTACGGTATGTCTTTTTTTGACTCACAAGCACCACAGTTCTCACCGTAGATTTCTTGCCCATTCCAGCTACCACTAATCTTTGCAAACTAACAGTAAATGTCGAAAAGTGGGCTTAATTTAATTTCATATTCAGTACTGCAAATGAGCACCAGCTTTGAACATGAATGTATCTGTACTGCACGTTCATTAAAGTTTGTTGCTTCTGTGTGCTATTGTCACAATTGCAAATGATTGGTACTAGGTGCAAAACGAACACGATTGTTTTCGTTCATGCAAGCTTCCAACAAGTTTCAGGATCTGACTAAAGAAAACTGTTCATTCCAGTGTCAGCAAGCATGACTTCAGGAAATGAATGTAATTTCTGCTTGTTTTTAGTAATTTTTAACTAGAATTTTTCAGTATACGCTGCAACTACTACAACCTATGCTATCGAATAAATGATGTTTTATTTCCTCACAACAATACAGCGACGCTTAAAAAAAATTAAAATCAGCACTAATCTACATTGGGCAACATCCCGTACTTTCACAATCAGAAGATACAAGATGAAGAAGAGAGTGAATGAAGAAGAAGCGGAGAAATACGAAGACAAAGATTACACAGGCCAACGAATTTAAAAAAAAAAGTCTTTACTTTGATAGCTGATCTTTATAGATTTTTATGAGCTGAGTCCAAATCTAGCCTTGGTTTTTTTTTTGTATTACCATAGTTTTCGAGCAATATGCTTTTTATTATATAGTACAAAATTCCTATGCTATACGGTAAACGGGGAAATTAATGAAACGCTTTGTTACAACATAAGAAAGCATGGTTTGTATTTACAGTAGGCTACTTAAACCAATGATATGTGTTAATAGAGGTTTCACTTGTCAGCTTGAAGTGGTTGGAACTGGTTTGTATTTTCTTTGAAGCTTCTTGTGTAGCTTTTTCTACGACGAGTCGCTTGCTGAACTTCTTGGTGAAGTGACCAACAGTAGTCTTCCCCCCCCAATCATGTTGGTGTTCCAGCGGCCTTGGTAGCGGTTTTCCATCACTTTAATGTCCTGGTGAAAACGCTCTCCTTGTTCCTCACTAACATCTCCCATATTGTCTGGGAAGTAATCAAGTTAACTGTTCAAAAAGTGAACTTTCAGGCTCATTAAACATCATAAAGCTTTAAACTTCTTTAACATTGTAGCTATAATAGAAACTCATTCTGGGTCTTTTTCATGTCCTAAGAACTTTGTAACGACTTGCTTGAATGATACCCACGATTCTTTCTCATTTAAGGTCATTGTGGATTCAAAGTTAACATCAAACATCAATTTTATAATGTCAGGTCCGACAAAGACGCCTTCTTTTAGTTTACCTTCTGAAAGGTGAGAAACTTTTGGCAGAGATACTTAAAACATGGTTCACCTTTAGGAAAAGCCTTTACAAACCCCAAGGTTTTTGCGTAGAATGTTCTTCTCACCAGGTTTTAAAGACTCCCTCACATGCCATTCTTCTGTACCAGTGTTGATCCCTATCCCTACTGCCCCCATTCACACAAGAAACATGGAAAATTGGTAAAGCCACCTTTCTGGCCAAGGAGCATGCGTGATATCTTTAGATTGCCACATATCATCCAACCATGAGCAGAATAGCTTATTTTATTTAGCACTATTTCTAGATTTTCATAGCTTTCTTTCATACAAATAGAATGTCCAACAGGTATAGATGCATACATGTTACCACTGTATAATAAAACAGCCTTTAAACTAGTTTTGGATAAATCAATAAACAGCCTCCAGTCTTCCTTTTTGTATTCAATATCAAACTCGTCCATCAGACGGGAATGTCTGAGCAGTACACTAAATCACCTTCTTGTAAAAACTTGGAAAATTGCTACTCTCTCTTTCTATACATGTATATGCTGGTTCCAACTACCAATAAGTTCTTTTCTTTTAATCTAGAGCCAAGAAATTCAGCTTTTCCTTTCGTTAAACCCAGATCCCTAACCAAATTGTTAAGTCCAGTCTGAGTAAACAACTTGGGGTCTAGACTTTCTGTATTACAATGGAAGTCGTCATCTCGTTCATCTAAATCACGCTGTAAATCAGAAAATATTTCTGTTGGAATAGAATTTAAATCATCTGGTGGTTCAGGAACCGGCAACTCTACATCATGCCCTACTGGTCGGATGGTGGACGGAAGGTTAGGTTACCTTATTACCTCCTTGTTTTTCGAATGACCAGTAATATCAACACTGCAAAAGTAGCAATCATCGGAATGATTTTTGGCTCCGCATCATAGAAACAGCAAATCTAAAGGCTTTTTTTCCTCCCTTTTAGACCACTTTCTCAGACCTTCAATACTCACATAACATACCTTATGGGGCCCTGAAGATTTATCTTGATCACCAAGTTTAGATCCAAAATATGATAGATAAACCTTTTTCACAAAGTCTGTAATGTTTCTTTGGTGTTTTTAATCGCAAATTCACCACAAATATAACAAAACTGTCAGAGTTTTTACTACCATGATTAGACATTGTACTGAGCCCATGTACTGGAAACGGGAAAGTGAGGTTAGGTTAACAGTAAACAAACCACCATCTGTTAACACAAAAAACAGAATCGACCTTTTTTTGCCAGCAAATGTTTTTCAGCAGTGCTACCAACGTCATCTACGTTCATTACACCTCCTTTTTAAATTATTTTAACTATATAAAAGCAGTAAAATGCTTTAAAAATCGCTTAATTTAATTCATTTAACTGTAAAATGTGAAGAAATGGTGGGTGCTATAGCTTTTAAAGTATCATATTTGGATTTCCCGTTCTAAAAACGTACGGATAAGGTATTTTCGGCAAAAAAGTTTTTCATCGTTGGGCTGTGTTATGCATTTCCAACGAGAAAACGCTCCAGAAGATGTCACTTGTTCTCAGGTGATTCATATGAAAGGGTTTCCCGCGTGATGACGGCCGCAAGACGGGAATGAACGGACTTTGAACGTGGAATTGAACGCCAAAGTCTGCGTTATCTCCAACGGCAAGGTTGTTCCATGCCAAGCACCTATCTGAGATGATTAGAACACAGAAAAATCGCTTAAGATGCAGGTTGTCTCGATATAAGGATTTCATATTTAAGCAGCGCACTAAATGCAAAATATACCTTTGTTTCACAGAAAAAAAGGAATTATTTTTTGCAATTCTATATAAAAAAGTAGCAGAATGGATCTTATACATAAATATTTCTGAAAGTAAATTACGTATGTCGTCCCACCATAAGGTCTTTGCGCAACAAGAGTGATGCATTGTCAAAAGAGAGTAGGCCTACATATTCTGGGCGTTCTGCAAACGCCGTTCTGCTGTGGTACGGGTAATAGGTACATCACAGGGTGGGAGTGAAACGGCGTGGCAACTAGAAACTCCAGAGTTAAAGTACACGGGACAGTACGACACATGGACTCACCGTGAAGTTCTGGCGGTATACGGACCACTTACACTCTTGTGTCCGGCCGTTCTGAAGTGTGCCAACATTTTGACCAAAGCTGCGCAGAATTGGGAGGTCGATAAGGAAAGCCATCGACAACATACGACAATGTCCAGGCGATGGAGGAACTGTTTCGCAGTAATCTCAGATTTTCTGACGATGAAGACGTTTACACAGCGGTTTGCGAATGGCCCCGTGGCGAAGGAGTGGACTTTTTCGTCAAGGAACTGAACGACTGGCAGAACGTTCCGACCGTTGTTACAGAGACTTGGTGACTATGTTGAAAAATTTGTGTCATGTCTCTGTGTCACTGGGATGAATAGCGTAGCAATCAATAAAAGTTACTTGGCTAGCCATAATACACCGAGGAGACAAAAGTCACAGGATAGGAGATCCACATATACAGATGACGGTACACAAGCTGTAAAAGGTCAGCGCAATGGCGAAGATGTCACTTGTACTCAGGTGATTCATATGAGCGAGTTTCCGGCGTGATGTCGGCCGCACGATGGCAATGAACGGACTTTGAACTTGGAATGATGGTAGGAGCTAGACGCATGGGACAGTCCATTTCGGAAATCTATGGGGAATAGTGTGGCGAAAATCCTAAATTTCAGGCATTATCTCTCACCGTGGACAACGCAGTGGCCGACGGCCTTCACCTAAGGACCGACAGCAGCGGCGTTTGCGTAGAGTTGTCAGCGCTAACAAACAAGCAACAACGCGTGAAATAACCGCAGAAATCAATGTGGGAAGTACGAAGGACATACCCGTTAGGGCAGCGCCGAAATTTCGCGTTAATGGACTACGACAGCAGGCGACATCGCTTGCACCGCCTCCCCACAGCTCTTGACCTATCTATTGGACCCTAGACGACTGGAAAACCTTGGCCTAGGCAGATGAGTCTCGGTTTCAGTTGGTAAGAGCTGAAGGTAGGATTCGGGTTTGGCGCAGACCCCACGAAACCAGGGACCCAAGTTGTCAACAAGTCACTGTCCAAGTTGGTGGTGGCTCCATAATGGTGTGAGCTGTTACATGGAATGAACTGGGTCCTCTAATCCAAATGAACCGATCATTGACTGGAAATGGTACTGATCAGCTACTTGGACACCATTTGCAGCCGCGAGTGGTAGCCGTGCGGTCTAGGGCGTCTTGCCACGGCTCGCGCGGCTCGATTTCATGAACATCTGTTCTTAAACAACGATGGAACTTTTATGGATGGCAATGCGCCTTGTTACCGGGTCACAATTGCCTCCGACTGGTTTGAAGAACATTCTGGACAGTTCGAGCGACGATATGGCCACCTAGATCGCCCAACATGAATTCCATCGAACATTTATGGGACATAATGGAGAGGCCAGAACATGCAGAAGATCCTGCACCGGCAACACTTCCACAATTAAGGACTGCTTTAGAGGCAGCATGGTTCAATACTTCTGCAGGGGACTTCCAACGATTTGTTGAGTCCATGCCATGTCAAACTGCTGCATTGCGCCGGGCAAAAATGGGTCCGACACTATATTAGGAGGTATCCATGAGTTTTGTCACCTCAGTCTAATGTGTAACTTACTTTTTGAAGTCCCCTCAAACGAAAAATTTTCTGATTATATTTTCAGATAAAATAATGAAATAACATTTTGTAGAACTTCCATAAATATATTAATGCATATTACTTGTCCGTTTAGAAACAAAAATCATCAAAATATTTCAGTGGATTACAAGAATATTTAATTTAGTATTTTAGTCTTATTTGGTCCCAGAACAACTCACCGAGTACCAATCTCAACTACTCATTCATAAAATCTAAGCTCCCCACTAAGGAGGTTATGTAAAAATTCAAACAGCCAATTTTTTCTTGTCCTGTAAAATGCGTGTAAATGCTTATTCCTAGGTGCAAGCGAAAAATAAGGAACGCAGAGAACTATTCTGTGAACGCTCATCCGCTTGTGTTCGCTTCCATTTGTTCCAGGCAAACTACACTTAACAAATTGTCCCTTATAACGAATATCGATTGTCTCCTCTTGTTTTTAATCTTTTTTCCTACCAATGTCTTTTAAGCTTTCTTAAATGTTTGTTTCGCTCTTATGACAAATGATGCTATAACAGTTTTCTGTCTCTACGATCACTAATTCAAAAACATTCGGGTCTCTTCGCGACAGATTTTTTTGTGGGTCATCTGAAGAATGTGATGTACGAAATCCTAGTGGAGTTATAGTTGCAAGGATCCATGCAACGTGTGAAGAAGTTCGCACGGTATCTTTGAGCGAGTGCGTCTGTCTATCCCTTATGTTTCCTCCTTTTGTCTTCATTCATATTTTCTTTCTATTAAATAAAATAAAAGTGCCGCAATTCGAAAACTCTACCATAATTCATCGAACGCAGGTGAATGCCGCAAACTCCAGCGGGGTAGACGGCGATAACTACGGAAGCAGACATTGGCCCCTGTAATTTTCGACGGTGTCGTTATCTTTCTGTCATATCATGTATACCCAAAAACACTGAGGTTTAGATGATACCAGGACAAAAATAAACTGCGGATGTTAAACCGTTTACGAAACAGTCATCCACCAGGGGCAACAGAGCTTCATAGCATTCCTAGGAGACAAAAAATGGTTCAAATGGCTCTGAGCACTATTGGACTTAACATCTGAGATCATCAGTCCCCTAGAACTTAGAACTACTTAAACCTAACTAACCTAAGGACATCACACAGATCCATGCCCGAGGCAGGATTCGAACCTGCGACCGTAGCGGTCACGCGGTTCCAGACTGAAGCGCCTAGAACCGCTCGGCCACCTCGGCCGCCCATAGGAGACAAGGGCTGCATTCGCAGTAGATAGCTCCATCAATCTACCGCGATCACTGAACAACAAAGTATACAGGTGTATTGCGAGACGTTCCACCAGCGGTCCGTCAGCGTACAAAGTCAAGTTTGCTGCCGAAAGGGTGGCCTAGCGACTTCTGTGGTGTTTCCGAACATAGGTTCGTATCCTCGGTTTGTTTCTCAAGACACCCTCTGCAACCACTTGCAGTTTATCGGTATCGTTTTGTAACACCCTGCACGTTTTTCGGGAAATACGTTCAGTATAGCGTCACATGTCAGCCCCTGTTTCCATTGTATACGCGTGCCATTATACAGTGTCTAGGATTTAGACCAGTGGTCCCCAACCTTTCGGAGACCATTACCCATGAGTGCAATCACATATTAACTTAATTCCCCCCTTCCCCCATCATCATCAACATTAGTGCCTACCTAAGCATTAGAACGGAACAGAATTTTCTTTGAACTCTTTCACTTTAAAACTGGGTAACTGCCATTTCATTTTTGTAGGTATTTTATTAAACCACGAACTAATGAGGCAATAACATAACTGGTGCTAACAGCCTTGTTTTATAAAATAATGATGCAGTTCTCGGTGCATCGCGGGTGCTACTCACAAATCCTTCCCACAAAAGAAAGCTAACTAATCACATCGAGGATTGACACTTGTTACAAAAGATGCTTCATCTGCACCACTCCTGTGCCTACCGGTGCTTGCTTCATCCACACCCCGCCCCCACATTTAAAATCGACCAAGTTACAACGTGTGCACTATTACTTAGGCCTACTGCTTTCATATCACTTGATTGCAAGGCTTTTTGCTTCTGAAATGGTAGGAACTGAAAGAGTTCAGTCTGCTAATGTTTTGTGTCTCGCCTCTGTCACTAATAATGATAATGATAATAATAACAATATAAATGGAAACGAGAAAAGTGGAGAACAAGTAAGTACACTTTTTATTATTTCAAAAGAAATCGCCATAACTATTAATACCTATATCCCGCTGTGAGGCAAGACGGTCAATGTCTTCAGTGAAAAATGTTTGCGGTTGCCTACGGAACTACGATCGTACACAAACGTGCAACTCTTCGTCCGAAGCAAATCGACGGCCACGAATGTCTTTCTTCAGGGTTCCAAAAATACGGAAATCTCATGTGGAAAGATCGGGACTATGTGGAGGACGTGTAACGCCCGGCGAAACTTGTGCCGCGTAGTCCAAACGCCCAGGAATGTTGACGGACGGGGTCATTCTGTTGCAGGATAACGTTCGCTCACATGCTGCACCAGTTTCGCCGGGAATCCCTCCGTACAGTACCGACCTCTCCTCATGCGATTTCCAAACTTTTGGAGCCGTGAAGGAAGACAATCGTGGTTGACGATTTGCTTCGGACGGAGGGATACAATCCTGGGTACAATCATGGTTCCGCAGGCGACCGCAAACATATTTCCAAGGAGGAATTGACCGTCTTGTCTCACAGTGGGATAAATGTATTAAGGCGATTACTTTTGAAATAATAAACAGTTTACTTAATTTTTTCCATCTGTCTCGTTTACATTTTACTGCCCCTTATAATACGGTTCAGGCCCTACATCACTACAGTATGCTGCCAGTTAATTCGCTTAATGTTGCTAAATGAATAATGAAATGAGGAAGACAGGACTAAAAAATTTGAAGATGTCAGTTACTGGTCTATTGCGGTACCTATCTACAGTCCGGATAAGGCACTTTCGTGCGGTTTTAAGTATATGTCTCAATTTTACAGTCAGAGATGCATGGTACAACGTATGTTTGTAGAGAGTGTACTACGTGAGGACGATGTTTTTGACGTTACCGTTTAACAAATTGTAATCTCCGGCACACTGTGTTACGCGCAAACCCTTGCATTTGAAAAAAAAAAAAAAAATCCTACTAAGTTATGTAATCAGTCTAGTCTTACTAAATAGTAGTAACTCTAATGTTCTTTCAAAAATAATTTAGTTTCACGACCGAGACACAACTGGGCCCTTTTGTTTTTACCCCTCAGAAAATTACATTGTACCGCTCAGGGGGTAATTACCTCCAGGTTTAGATAATAAATTAGGTCGCTGCCAGTACGGCATAATCGGGGAATTTACGAGCGATGTTCCCGAGACTTACAGTGCTAGATGTCATCTTGCGTGAAAACAAGCTGACGCTGTCGGAGATATTAACAAGGAACAAGAGCAACACTGGCAAACAAAATTTGTATGATGGAACGCAATAAAAGGACACTAGTTGGCGATTTCAATTGAAAACGAGGGAACTTTTGTCTAAAGGACATTATTTTATGACTGCTTCTTTACTTGTTCAAATGTTTTTGATTTTATTTTAAATATGGACAGCCAAATGATACGTGACTCTCGAAACACATAGTCGTGTGGTAACATCGCTTTAATTTGTGCTGCATGCTGCTTAAATACACACCCGACTTAACAACCACCATTTCGAGGCCGTGCGGAAGGATAGTATTAAAATCGTGCCAGTATACTCAAGATAGCGATGGCAGTTTTGTTAGATGGAGAGGTGACTGCTGTAGTTTTTCGCGATTCCCAAGATGGCCCTGATACGTTGTTAGAACAAATGTAAAACTATAATGGCTTTTATTGAGAAACTGCAATCGACATGAAAACGAAAAGGACTGACGCTCAAGGGAAGCGCCTACAGCCAATAAAGCAGAAGTTACAATGCCGGTAACCTATCGGGCTGGAACTTAACTTGTTTGGATGTGAATTGGTTCCACCTTTTTCTGTAGCTTGTAAATTACTCTTGCAATTGGTGGGAGGAAATAGTTACGAATATCGAAATATATCACAAATTGCTATTCAAGATAGGTATCGACAGACAATGCAAAATTGTAGACTCTGGCGGCCGATGGATGAATGTGGGACGCTGCAGCGCAACTTCACCGAGCAGCTGGCAAACGATAGTAAACAGGGGATACGTCGATAACAGGGCATAAAGTATTTGCTAGTTTTATTCCATGTACTCAATTGGACAAGAACTACTCTTCACAGCACGTACGTGAACAATATCTACATCTACACCTACATTTATACTCCGCAAGCCACCCAATGGTGTGTGGCGGAGGGCACTTTACGTGCCACTGTCATTACCTCCCTTTCCTCTTCCTGTCGCGTATGGTTCGCGGGAAGAACGACTGCCGGAAAGCCTCCGAGCACGTACGAATCTCTCTAATTTTACATTCGTGATCTCCTTGGGAGGTATAAGTACGGGGAAGCAATATATTCGATACCTCATCCAGAACTGCACCCTCTCGAAACCTGGACAGCAAGCTACACCGCGATGCAGAGCGCCTCTCTTGTAGAGTCTGCCACTTGAGTTTGCTAACAATCTCCGTAAAGCTATCACGCTTATCAAATAACCCTGTGACGAAACGCGCCGCTCTTCTTTGGATCTTCTCTATCTCCTCTGTAAACCCGACCTGGTACGGATCCTACACTGATGAGCAATACTCAAGTGTAGGTCAAACGAGTGTTCTGTAAGCCATCTCCTTTGTTGATGGACTACATATTGTAAGGACTCTCCCAATGAATCGCAACCTGGCATCCGCCTTACCAACAATTTATTTTATGTGGTCATTCCACTTCAAATCGTTCCGTACGCATACTCCCAGATATTTTACAGAAGTAACTGCCACCAGTGTTTGTTCTGCTATCATATAATCATACAATAAAGGATCCTTCTTTCTATGTATTCGCAATACATTACATTTGTCTATGTCAGCATTTGAGGGAGGACATGTAACTGGATTCAAAGGAAACGGTTGGACTAATCGGCGAATCGCTCGACGATGTTATCAGGAATGGGTGAACCATGGCCGAACACATCGTCAAGAAAGAAGTGGTCAACTTTGAGTGACGACAGAACCTTGGTGGCGGCAGAACTTGAGGAACCAGCAATTCTCAGAGATGCACTCAAAAGTCCCGGATTCATCATTATCATCGATATGATGTGCAACTGGTGCTTCAGTGATCACAAGAACCATTAACAGGCGGCTCACACAAAGGGGGCTAAGCTCACGGCGCCCCTTGCGCCAACAACGATTAACCTCTGTACACCAAGAAGTCTGTTTGCAGTAGTGTCGGGCACATTCGGTTTGAAATCACATTGACTTGAGTAGAATTATCTTCAGTGATGAGTCTCACTTGAACTGACAAGTGGTCCCCCAATAACCAGCGAAAACGTGTCTGCAGACGCTGCGGACAGCGTGGGATACTATCCGAACTGTCGCCTGCCACATCGCCTGAGAACAAGGGTGACATTTCATTTATAGCAGGACTCCTCTGGTTGTCATGCGTGGCACACTTATGGCACAGCGGTTCGTCGACGATATTCTACGCTCCGTTTTGTTGCGCATCATGGGCTTACATTTAAGCAAATTAAGGGCCGCCTGGACACGGCGAGAGCTTCTACTGCTTGTCTTCGTGCTTGCCAAACTCTGCCTTGACCACCAAAGCCGCCGGATCTCTCCCCAATTGAGAACGTTTGGGGCATTATGGGCGGGAACCTACAACCAGCTCCGGATTTTGATGATATAACGCGCCAATTGGACCGAATTTGGCACGATATCCCTCAGGAGGCCATCCAACAACTCTATCAATCAATGCCAAGGTGAGTAACTACTTGCACTTCGGCCTCAGTTGGGTTGGGTTGTTTGGGGGAAGAGACCAAACAGCGGGGTCATCGGTCCGGGTCTCAGTTGGACCAGTGCGTTACTGACTCTCTGAATTTGTGAAACCCTTTCTCTTGAATAGATCATCCAATTTTTCTGAAATCATCTGTATGATGTACATCACATCTATTTCCGTTCCATTCGCATAATTCCTTAGTGCTGCGTCTCTGTCAGTCTTTTTTTCTTTTTTATGATCTCAGAGTGTACTTTGCAGAGTTCGCAAAACCTATTTGTACATGGGATTAAGGAACTGATTCTGCTTGGGTAAATTATATTGCCACCTACCAAATTAACAACCGAACGTCTTACACGTTTGAAACTTACAATTAAAATTCTGCGTCACTTCAGTGTAACCGCTTCAGTAAATCACGTTCATTTCGTCACCCTCCGTAAATCCCTTCAAGCAGGATAACCTACTCTAATACTGAACAAGCCAAGATACAAACTTGGTTGGCCAAAAGTCACGGGAAAGTTGCCCATTTCAAGACGTGCCTTAATGGTGCGATTGTAGGTGCGGTAAGTGGGCAGTCTGTTTCCGACAGGTGCGTGGTGAACAAGGCAGTACACCGCGAATTAGCAGACTTTGAACGGGGGGGATCATAATCGGTGCGAGAAGCATTGATCATAGAATATCGGAGATTACGCAAGAATTCAGATTACCCAGTTAACCGGTGCCAAGCATGGGTCTTCAATGTCGCACAGCCGACTATCGACACGCTTAAAGCGCCGCACTATACGACTGAAAGTGCTCGACGAGCGGAAGTCATGTCGCCTTCGCAGAACCATACGGGGTCGGGTCATCGAAGATCTGCTTTGAATCAGACCGCCTCCGATTTGAATGTGGGGCGCCAGGAACACATTTCTAGCAGGACCGTATGGTAACAAGTCCACCGAATAGGCTTCAGCAGCCGACGAAAGACCTCACACCGCTTGCCTTCCCATCACTTCCGGCCGCTCAGAGTATGTTCACAAAAGATAAATGAGTTTTTGAAACCTTTCAGTATGCTGCTCAAAACTCTTTGAGATTACACTAGGTATACGGAACATAGTAAATTAGCGAGAAAGCTATACTTTTGAAAAAGCTTCTGCTTTGTCAGTCAAACAGCTTTTGTCCATATTTCATTGGTGGTTTAATATTTATTTGGATATACTAGTATTTTTAAAACACAGAAGAACAGTTTCCTGTTGGCAATACACTTCTACTTGTGATGTTTCTTTTGAACGAAACTGCTGCTTGCCATGCAGATAACAGGATTTCTCAAGAAGTGAACGTAGATAATTCGATGTTATTCAGGAGTGGCTAATAATACCCGTTTCCACTTTCTTTTAAATTTAGAGGGATTCCCGATGTCTTGCTTTACAACAGACGGAAGCTCGTTGAAGACTTTTGCATCACAGTCCGTAACTACAATCTGAACGCAGACAGTAAGAGAAAGCTTACTCGAAATTATTTTTGTGTCCTGTATTGTCAATGTGCAAACCTCAGATCAACCACTACAGACTTCCGTTAACAACAACAAATACATTTACTGAGTAGATACGCTAGGGAGTGAGAGTAAGACGGTTAGATCTGCAATTGCAGCTAGTTCCAATTTAATACGAAGGTGTAACATGTGCTTATAAAATGTCAGTTCCGTCTTGTCTGAATTCTAAAAGTAGCTGAAATGGCTAAAATTGAATAAATCTCCAGGGTTTCATGGAATTAATATGGGATTCTAAACACAGGGTGAACATTAATAAAATCGACAAACTGCAGGGACGGATTCCTGACTCAAAATGGAGGAAAAAAGGTCCTGTAAACATGTGTCCGGAAATGAATCGTTGCCACGGTAGATGGCGCTGACGAATGAAAGTTCCTCTGACCCTCTGACCACGTGCCGTGTCTGCAGCTCAGAGATGACGATTACGCAGACTGATAATGCCAGTTCTAGTACAGGTTGCTTCGTCAGTAAAGAGGGTAGATGACAGAAACCCCATGATTGTGATGGTCTGTTACAAAAAACATCGACAAAATCTTTCCCCTAGAGGGAAATCTGCTGGTGATAATCCTTGCGCTCATTGCGGGTGATATGGATAGTAGCGGTTGTCATGCAGGATGCACACAATCGTACTTCGGTTTACACCACGACGGAGGGGCACTTGCCTGGAGCTTGTACTAGGATACGTCTCAATATCCTGTAAAATCTGGTCCTCCAAATCTGGTGTACACACAGTCCGCCGCTCCCCTGCACGCTCGTCTGTCTGAAGATACACACTATCATACAAACGCCAAAATGCGCTTGAAATGTGTGAAGTCGATGGTGTCTGTGAGGGTACTTGTTTTGGTACGTCCGTGTTGCCTCTCGACTGTTTGCATCTGCTTCGCACTACAAAACACTATCTCGGCTTGTTCCCAACATGAATACCCGATCACTCAGCTGCTTGCAGTACGCTGCGCCAATCACACATTCTGCAACAAACAAGGAACACACGGCATGTGGTCAGAGGAACGTTCATCCGTCAGCGCCATCCACGGTGGCAACAGTGCTTTTCCGGACACATGTTCTTACGACCTTTTTCCTCCGTTTCCAGTCAGGCATCCGTCCCTGCAGTTTGTCGATTTCATTAAGGTTCAGCTTACATAATTTATCCACTTCCGTAGATGAGAGGTCAGCGCAGTTCACTGCCATGCGAAGCCGGCACTGCTGTTCTCACATTTCCACTGCAATGCAAAAAAGACATTCAAGAAGAAGTAGGTAGCACATATCGTGTGCCACACAAACCCCCTCCCTTGTCCTGAACAAAACAACAGATACCTGGGACCTCTCCAGCCCTTTCGAAAGTGCTGGACTGCGGAGGATGTCTTGGAAATACCGGGTCATGAAAAAGTCAGTACAAATTTGAAAACTGAATAAATCACGGAATAATGTAGATAGAGGGGTACAAATTGACACACATGCTTAGAATGACATGGGGTTTTATTAGAACCAAAAAATACACAAGTTCAAAAAATGTCCGCTTCATCTGAGCAGAATAGCAATAATTAGCATAACAAAGTAAGACAAAGCAAAGATGATTTTCTTTGCAGGAAATGCTCAATATTTCCACCATCATTCCTCAACAACAGCTGTAGTCGAGGAATAATGTTGTGAACAGCACTGTAAAGCATGTCCGGAGTTATGGTGAGGCATTGGCGTCGGATGTTGTCTTTCAGCATCCCAAGAGATGTCGGTCGATCACGATACACTTGCGACTTCAGGTAACCCCAAAGCCAATAATCGCACGGACTGAGGTCTGGGGACCTGGGAGGCCAAGCATGACGAAAGTGGCGGCTGAGCACACGATCACCACCAAACGACGCGCGCAAGAGATCTTTCACCCGTCTAGCAATACTTTTTTTTCTCTCTCTCTCTCTAATAAAACCCCATGTCATTCCAAGCATGTGTGTCAATTTTTACCTCTCTATCTACATTATTTCGTGGTTTATTAAGTTTTCAAATTTATACTGACTTTTTGATCACCCGGTATTTCCTCACTCTATCAGACTGACTGACTAATTAATTTAATCTATACCTCTGTGTGGGATAGTTTTTCCTTGCTTCCTATTGATAGATACTAGGACTGACATATTTGGTGGGATTCGATCCTGCAACCACTCTGTTTCCAAATCCTTTTGGCCTTTTCTTTCCTTGCCTCCCATTGCTGAATATTGGCACAATTACATCATTTGGTAGGAAGTCCATTACGTTGGACGTAGCTGCAATTTAAATTTTCAGCTCAACTGTATGCTACATCCTTAAACAATTTGCAGGAGACAGGGCAGAGGTTTGACTGGAGTGTGCTCACAATATCACTATTGAAAACAATAAATTGATGAATCAGGAATCTGACATCATGACTGGAAGTGGTGCTATATAAAACTGTAGTTATAATTTCAAATTTCGGCGGGAGTTTATGCCATCATGGTTGTGTAATTCCCGACCACCTAGAGGTCTGCTACGAGCATTTTTAAAGCACTACAGAATTACAAAGATATTTCTCTTGCTACACCATGAAGACGAAAGAGGGGAAAGGGACAACCACGTGATAGTATAGTAACAACACGAATACCACTCCCACCCTTCCGCTGCAAGAGAGCCCACTGCGATGTATTGAGAAGCACTAAACATGACACGCTTAAACCACGATCCATTCGTTAGTAGTAACTGTCATGGCTAAATTTGCTGGAGGTCGCGGAAACATCCGTAGGCCGGCGCCATGCATTGGCTACAACGGTGGCTGCACTCTCATCTCTCAGTACTCGCACATCTGCCATACCAGATACTCAGGGGCCGGAGGGTGTATCACCGTAGCCCCCCAGCCACCAACCAATAAATTTACGAGAGAGGGAATAATTGTCCAGCACAAACATTCGCCTTACTGAATCTTCTCGTGCAACACACACATCCGCTTCTGTCGCCGCCCTACCAGCAGACTGTCTAGATCACTACACAGTTATCCACAAGTGCCACGACGGCCGTCGCCAGGGCGTGTCCCCACGGCTGTGGCCAAGAACCAACTTGCTGGCCAGCTGGCACTTTTCTTTGTACCTGTCGCCAGCGACAGCCCTAAGCTGGAAATGTCCATTCATTTTGGTCACTGGATATCTCTGCCACGCACCTGGATGGTCGGCAGAGTCGTCATATAAAACCAGCCACGTTTATCAGTGTAATTATAATTAAATATTACGATTGCAGACCCCATCCGGTGACATTAGACAATGAGCAAAGTGTCGGAAATACCTGCTCCTGATGGCTCTGGAGGTATCAACTGTCCACATACATCTATATCCTTCTTAGGAATGGAAATAATTTTCCGCATAAAATCGTTCACCCCCCTTAGGCTAGCGATGTGCTGAAATCGTAATTTTCCAAGTCAAATCAAAAAAATGGTTCAAATGGCTCTGAGCACTATGGGACTTAACATCTATGGTCATCAGTCCCCTAGAACTTAGAACTACTTAAACCTAACTAACCTAAGGACATCACACAACACCCAGCCATCACGAGGCAGAGAAATCCCTGACCCCGCCGGGAATCGAAACCGCAAGTCAAATCCACAGCTCCCTTATAAACATAGTCATTTTCTTTGCACATGTCGGAACACTGACCATAGTAACTCTATACCACAACACACACTTTGTACACCTGCTGATCATGACGAATTTATCAAACATCCCATACTAAGTATAACAGTTCGCCAATAACTGAATGCTAATGACACCAAACAACACTGAGCGAAAATTCGCAACGACTACGTTACTACCACCCTATATAAATAGTGGTCTTCGTTCTGCTTTATAAATCGAGGTACGGTATTACTCCTATATGAAGTATTCTTCCACATAAATACTGCGACACTGACTATAGACGGTGATCACTGGAGTGTGTATTAACGGACTGGAAGTGTGGTGCACGTCACCAGCGGTGGATCCAGCCTTCGCCCCTACCCCTGACGTGACAAGTGGTGGATCCACCTACGAGCCCTATCCCGATCCTATCCCAATCTACCCCGTGACATGAGGCCCCTCCACCCCACATGAAACTGATACACGCGCACGCGCGCGCGCGCGCGCACACACACACACACACACACACACACACACACACACACACACACACACACACAGAAATCAGAAGTTGTGCAGGCTTTCTGAAAGCGTAGGCGCAGGGATGAGGCCCTATGTCCTTCCACATCAATAGCTCAATGACTTTTCCCTCCAATTTTTTTTGGGGGGTGGGGGGGGGGGGAGGGAGGGGGCAATGGCTGGGATATCCTCTGGTGGTGGCATTGGGCACTAGCTCAGTCGATCCCTGCACATCAACGTGCACACACATGTGTGAAAAATTTTTCAACAAGACAACACTTCCAATCTGCAGCAGTGTAATTACGTAAGTAGAGCATGCAGTAGATGGACAGGGTAATATTTTCACCTTCCACACCAACAGTTCTGCACAGACTGAGTGATATTCCCGTCAATTTTTTTCTGGCTGGGGGAAAGGCTGGGGGATTTCCCATAAGGGGAGGGAATAATTAATTGATCAGTTTACTTAGTCAATTAATTGATATCAAAAGTGTTATTGTATCGGCGAGAGGGAGGGTTGCGGATTTCCCTGAGTGGTGGGGAAGGAGGAGGGGACGGAGAAGGCATGGGGGTTTCTCAGAAAGGTGAATTATCCCCAGGGGGTTAGAAATAAATTAGCATAACAATAGGTAAGGGGGAGGGTTAGAGGGTCACAAATCAATCAAGTCTGCTCCTGAACGTATGCAACCTCCACTAACAGAAAGCCCAAGAACCCACTTTACCTTACCCCTGACACTATCTTCGCCAGCTGTGGAATCACCCAGGATGCCAGAAAGTTCGTCACGTTGATCAGCCAGCATGAACCGACATTTGCAACGGAATTCTGCGACGCCATCTCATCAGCCCCAGACAGGAACCACTGCGAGACACTTCTTTCCCTCGATTCACATGGCACCGACAACTCTCTCAATTCCTCTGAGACCTCCGAAGTCTGACAGAGCCACACATGGTCTACGACAGTTTGGTTTATAACATCTGGATTGCTCCCCCATCCCCCCCCCCCCCCCCCCCATGGCCCCAATACAGACAGCAGTGGCGTCACACGCCGACCTCTCCTTCACCAATGCCTCCAGCCTCACCAACAGGATGCATGAGATGCTGGCATCCCTGCCTGCGACCGCTGCTACCACGCGCCAACCTTACTCCCACCCCGACCAGCCAGTTGGCCGTCACCCTGCCAGCCACCCCACCACATGCTCACCCGCATTACTCGATGTGCCACTAATGAAGTCACCAACATTGCACCTACCCACCGACCTGCAGCACAGCACTCAGCACCCAGGAGTATACGACATGCAAGACACCGTGGCTCATCTCGATTCTGACTACTTCAGCCTGTGCAGCCCCAACCGTCAGCGCAACAACGACTACTGATGCTGCAGCTCTGGCTGCCCTGCCGATGCCGCTCGTGACAGGGCCGGCCTCTGCTGGTATCATGTGTGCTTCAGCCCAGATGTCACACACTGCAGGGAACCCTGCTCATTTCACCTGAATGCCAACAGCTGCCAGGATTAGGTGTGCCTGGATGCCACTTCATTTTCCAGCTCCTGTTCGTCAATGGCACCAGTTCCTCCACGCCATTCCTCACAGACACTGGATCTAATTGTCTACCTTTACATGGCAGCTCATACGGAACACTGATGCCACCTCAGCAATTCTCCAGCTGGCAGCGGATAATTCGACCATCACTAAGTATGGCGTTCATCATAATGTCCTCAATATCAGCCTGCAAGGAGACCTGCGCTGGACCTCCACTGTCGCTGACGTCACTGACCACATTATCAGAGTGAACTTCAACAGTCACTACCATCTGCTTCCTGACATTGCCAGTCGGCACGTCATTGACAGCAACACTGAGAGATCAACAAAGTGAGCCACTTGTTTCGCTGTTCTCTTCGATGTGAAGCCGGTGGCATATTCCGGCCGATATGCCAATCTCCTGGCGAAATTCCCTGCTCTTACACATCCATCTAGCACACCTTGGGAAGTTCATCATTCAACTGTGCATTATATCAATCCCACCCCTGGACCACCTGTCTTCTGCCAGACATTCCCCCTAGCACTGCATAAATAGAAGATTGCCATGGTGGAGTTTAACAAGCCACTTGCTGCTGGTATACTGCATCCTTCAAAGAGCTCATAGGTGTCCGTCCTTTAGCTCGTCAAAAAGGATGGCTCCTGGCATCCATGTGGGGATTACCGGAAGCTAGGTTCCCACACTATTCCTGACTGGTACGCAGTGTAGTTCCCATGCAGCTACAACAATGCACTGGCTGGGGCTACAATCTTCAGCGAGATCAAATGCGCCAAAGCTTTCACCTAGATTCCAGTTGCACCTGAGTACATCCAGGAGGCAGCAATCATCAGGGACACTACGAGAGAGCCTTAAAGCCTATGGTCTCCGTAGTGCTGCCCAAATGTGCTAGCGGTTCTTGGACGGTGTCACACAAGACATGCCCTGCTGTTTCGCATACCTGGGTGATGTACAAATTTTTTCCGTGACGCCAGAGGAACAGCATGAGCACCTCTGTAGTATTTTTTAACATCTCCAGGACACAGGCATGATTGTCAATGCAACACAATGCATGCTCAGCGCCAGCGAGATGGAATTGGGGGGCACGCCATCTCCGCCGCCAGCTCACGCCCCTTACCCGACAAGGTACAAGCTATACTTGATTTTCCGCCGCCATCTAAGGAACGCCGCAGCCACGCCGAAGCAGCTCAGTGCCATGGACGGCTACAAGCCAGTGCCATGGACGCCGCTAATGGAAGACAGATTCTTGACCACCAAGCGCGACTTAGGAAACGCCACCCGGCTCACACACCCCACTTGCTGTTATGATCGACAGCAGCCCGATGGCAATCGATGCTGTCCAGCTGTAGCACATATGCGACACTGGTCACCACTGATTTTCTTCTCCAGCAAGCTCTCTTCCACTCACCGGTGCTGGAATGCATTTACAGAAATCTCCTCGTCATGTCTGAGGCTATCAAATACTTTTGGCCTTTAGTGATGGCCTGTCACTTTATCGTTTTCACCGACCACAAACACATAATGTTTGCCCTTACGAAAGATACTGACCAGTGCTCCCCATGTCATTTCCAGCAGATGTCGTTCATCTCAGAGTTTACGATTGATATAAGTCACATCACCAGAATTGACAACGTTGTCACCGACTGCCTTAGCCGCACCTATGCTCTCGCTTGGTCACTGGACTACGAGGGACTTAACACCACCCAGGAGCACGACCCAGAACTTGCCTCACTCCGCCATGACGTCGCCTCTGGCCTCCACCTTCAACATATGCTGACTCCCGACTAAGATAGCAATATCTGATGTGATCTGTATCTACCAGCTCACCACACCCATTCCTACCAGCTTCAAGGCCACATTTGACCTTCAAGGCCACATTTGGCCAATTATACACCCTGGCACACCCCAGTGTGGGCACGTCCGCCGTTCTGGTAATGCAGTGTTTCATGTGGACAGGTATTCAGATGGACTGCAGGACCTGCCAAAGCACTTGCCTCGCCTGTCAGCACATCAAGGTCAACTGCCACATATGCGCTCCATCATTGCTTTCCCAGACATCGGGCACCAATTTGCCGATGTTCATGTGGACATCGTCAGCCCCCTACCTTCATTTGATGGTTGCTGCTACCTTCTCACCACGGTGGACAGGAACACCTGCTGGACTGAGGCAATACCAATACCGAATGTTACCGTCACCACTGTGGCAGCTGCGTTCATCTCCATGTGGATTGCCAGTTTTGACTGCCCACCCCATATCACTACGGACTGTACGCGCCAGTTCACATGGGCCCTCTGTCGTGCACTGACAGGTCTGCGCAGGGCTGACCTGCACCTGACATAGAGCTATCACCTAACCACCAATGGTATGACGCAATGGCTCGATTGTACCTTGAAGGTCTCCTCTTGCCTGCCACAACAACAGGTGGACCACTGCCCTGCTGCTGGTGCTTCTGTCTCTGCATCCCTCACAATGCTAACCTTGAAACGTCAGCCATCGACCTTGTTTATGTCCAGCCACTCGCTGCCCTGGGCGACTTCTGGAGCCCGCTGTCCTGCCCCTAACGAACGGCATAACACTGCGAATTTGTAAAACTGAACTGACAACAGCATCTAAGATTACATCAAATACAACAAGGAAGTGCGGCATTGTATAAACCGTGACATTCTGTCACGCCATAAAATATCTAACAAGACGCAATATTTTTCAATCCAAATCTCAAGGGGTGCACTAGAAGTAATAAAGAGTGACAATGTCCACGTGGCACATAGGTGCTGCAGCAGCCCAGTATTTTTAAGAAACGGAAACAGACCATTTACTATTTCGCATAGATGATGTAACAAAATCATATTTACTTCGTAAATGTGACAAAAAATGATAAGCGCTCATAAATTCCACATTCTGAGTTCAATTATGTGCTTAACAGGGGGAAGTGTATACGTTTAACTGTCAACCGTGTCATTTATAATTGCACGTGACTCACGGCCGTGTGCAATTCTTTTAGATGGTCGCCACTTCGGCGACTGACGTGTTCCTACCCCACCTCATGGGAAAGGGGACTTACAGTTTCACGTGGCCTCTGAACCACGTGTAGTTCCAACATCGCTGAGATATGAAGGTCGGGATTCGATCCGGCGATCTCTCACTTTCCAGACACACGCTTTCTACATCTGTATCCACGTGATTACTCTACAATTCACATTATGTGCATGGCAGAGGGTTCATCGAATCACCTTTACGCTACTTCTCTGTCGTTCCATTCTCGAAAGCGGGCGGGAAAATCGAACACTTAATTCTTGCCGTGTGAGCTCTGATTTCTCTTATTTTGTTATGATGATCATTTCTCCCTACGTAGGTGGGCGTCAACAAAATATTTTCACGCTATGGCAAGAAAGTCTGTGGCTGAATTTTCATGAGAAGCTCCTTCCGCATAGAAAAACGCTTTTGTTTCATTTACTGCCACCCCAATTCGTGTGTCATGTCCGTGGCACACTCTCCCTATTTTCGTCATAATACATAACGTGCTGCCCTTCTTTGAACTTTTTCGATGTCGTCTTCCAATCTTGTCTGATGCGGATTCCACACTGCACAGCAACTCCAGAAGAGGTCGGACAAGCGTAGTGCAAGCAGTCTCTTAGTAGACTTGTCACATTTTCTAAGTGTACTGCGAATAAATCGCAGTCATTTGGCGTATTTCTTTTAGTACTCATGTGGACGACTTCACACTTTTCATTATTTGGAGCCAATTGCTACTTTTTACACCATAGATATATCTTGTCCAGAACATTTTGCAATTCATTTTGATCGTCTGATGACTTTAACAGACATTAAATGGCAGCATCATCTGCATACAATTTAAGAGAGCTGCACAAGATTGCCTCCCAAATCGTTTTGTAAATCAGGAATAGCAGAAGGCCTATAACACTTGCCACTACACTGAGTGCCAATTGAGTCAATAACACACATTTAGCACTAAACTACCATGTCCGACTACCGTTTTTTTAGGGTGCAGGTATACAAGGCGTCCAATGATTTCATCCTGTTGCGTAGATAAAACAGCAGCTCTTCCTCTACCAAAAGCAGAGAGAAATCAGAGCTCGCACGGGAAGATTTAAGTGTTCGTTTTTCCCGCGCACTGTTAGAGAGTGGGGTGGTGGAGAAATAGTGTGAAACTAGAATGAGATTTTCACTCTGCAGCGGAGTGTGCGCTGATATGAAACTTCCTGGCAGATTAAAACTGTGTGCCCGACCGAGACTCGAACTCGGGACCTTTGCCTTTCGCGGGCAAGTGCTCTACCATCTGAGCTACCGAAGCACGACTCACGCCCGGTACCCACAGCTTTACTTCTGCCAGTACCTCGTCTCCTACCTTCCAAACTTTACAGAAGCTCTCCTGCGAACCTTGCAGAACTAGCACTCCTGAAAGAAAGGATATTGCGGAGACATGGCTTAGCCACAGCCTGGGGGATGTTTCCAGAATGAGATTTTCACTCTGCAGCGGAGTGTGCGCTGATATGAAACTTCCTGGCAGATTAAAACTGTGTGCCCGACCGAGACTCGAACTCGGGACCTTTGCCTTTCGCGGGCAAGTGCTCTACCATCTGAGCTACCGAAGCACGACTCACGCCCGGTACCCACAGCTTTACTTCTGCCAGTACCTCGTCTCCTACCTTCCAAACTTTACAGAAGCTCTCCTGCGAACCTTGCAGAACTAGCACTCCTGAAAGAAAGGATATTGCGGAGACATGGCTTAGCCACAGCCTGGGGGATGTTTCCAGAATGAGATTTTCACTCTGCAGCGGAGTGTGCGCTGATATGAAACTTCCTGGCAGATTAAAACTGTGTGCCCGACCGAGACTCGAACTCGGGACCTTTGCCTTTCGCGGGCAAGTGCTCTACCATCTGAGCTACCGAAGCACGACTCACGCCCGGTACCCACAGCTTTACTTCTGCCAGTACCTCGTCTCCTACCTTCCAAACTTTACAGAAGCTCTCCTGCGAACCTTGCAGAACTAGCACTCCTGAAAGAAAGGATATTGCGGAGACATGGCTTAGCCACAGCCTGGGGGATGTTTCCAGAATGAGATTTTCACTCTGCAGCGGAGTGTGCGCTGATATGAAACTTCCTGGCAGATTAAAACTGTGTGCCCGACCGAGACTCGAACTCGGGACCTTTGCCTTTCGCGGGCAAGTGCTCTACCATCTGAGCTACCGAAGCACGACTCACGCCCGGTACCCACAGCTTTACTTCTGCCAGTACCTCGTCTCCTACCTTCCAAACTTTACAGAAGCTCTCCTGCGAACCTTGCAGAACTAGCACTCCTGAAAGAAAGGATATTGCGGAGACATGGCTTAGCCACAGCCTGGGGGATGTTTCCAGAATGAGATTTTCACTCTGCAGCGGAGTGTGCGCTGATATGAAACTTCCTGGCAGATTAAAACTGTGTGCCCGACCGAGACTCGAACTCGGGACCTTTGCCTTTCGCGGGCAAGTGCTCTACCATCTGAGCTACCGAAGCACGACTCACGCCCGGTACCCACAGCTTTACTTCTGCCAGTACCTCGTCTCCTACCTTCCAAACTTTACAGCTGTGGGTACCGGGCGTGAGTCGTGCTTCGGTAGCTCAGATGGTAGAGCACTTGCCCGCGAAAGGCAAAGGTCCCGAGTTCGAGTCTCGGTCGGGCACACAGTTTTAATCTGCCAGGAAGTTTCATATCAGCGCACACTCCGCTGCAGAGTGAAAATCTCATTCTGGAAACATCCCCCAGGCTGTGGCTAAGCCATGTCTCCGCAATATCCTTTCTTTCAGGAGTGCTAGTTCTGCAAGGTTCGCAGGAGAGCTTCTGTAAAGTTTGGAAGGTAGGAGACGAGGTACTGGCAGAAGTAAAGCTGTGGGTACCGGGCGTGAGTCGTGCTTCGGTAGCTCAGATGGTAGAGCACTTGCCCGCGAAAGGCAAAGGTACCGAGTTCGAGTCTCGGTCGGGCACACAGTTTTAATCTGCCAGGAAGTTTCATATCAGCGCACACTCCGCTGCAGAGTGAAAATCTCATTCTGGAAACATCCCCCAGGCTGTGGCTAAGCCATGTCTCCGCAATATCCTTTCTTTCAGGAGTGCTAGTTCTGCAAGGTTCGCAGGAGAGCTTCTGTAAAGTTTAGAAGGTAGGAGACGAGGTACTGGCAGAAGTAAAGCTGTGGGTACCGGGCGTGAGTCGTGCTTCGGTAGCTCAGATGGTAGAGCACTTGCCCGCGAAAGGCAAAGGTCCCGAGTTCGAGTCTCGGTCGGGCACACAGTTTTAATCTGCCAGGAAGTTTCATATCAGCGCACACTCCGCTGCAGAGTGAAAATCTCATTCTGGAAACATCCCCCAGGCTGTGGCTAAGCCATGTCTCCGCAATATCCTTTCTTTCAGGAGTGCTAGTTCTGCAAGGTTCGCAGGAGAGCTTCTGTAAAGTTTGGAAGGTAGGAGACGAGGTACTGGCAGAAGTAAAGCTGTGGGTACCGGGCGTGAGTCGTGCTTCGGTAGCTCAGATGGTAGAGCACTTGCCCGCGAAAGGCAAAGGTCCCGAGTTCGAGTCTCGGTCGGGCACACAGTTTTAATCTGCCAGGAAGTTTCATATCAGCGCACACTCCTCTGCAGAGTGAAAATCTCATTCTGGAAACATCCCCCAGGCTGTGGCTAAGCCATGTCTCCGCAATATCCTTTCTTTCAGGAGTGCTAGTTCTGCAAGGTTCGCAGGAGAGCTTCTGTAAAGTTTGGAAGGTAGGAGACGAGGTACTGGCAGAAGTAAAGCTGTGGGTACCGGGCGTGAGTCGTGCTTCGGTAGCTCAGATGGTAGAGCACTTGCCCGCGAAAGGCAAAGGTCCCGAGTTCGAGTCTCGGTCGGGCACACAGTTTTAATCTGCCAGGAAGTTTCATATCAGCGCACACTCCGCTGCAGAGTGAAAATCTCATTCTGGAAACATCCCCCAGGCTGTGGCTAAGCCATGTCTCCGCAATATCCTTTCTTTCAGGAGTGCTAGTTCTGCAAGGTTCGCAGGAGAGCTTCTGTAAAGTTTGGAAGGTAGGAGACGAGATACTGGCAGAAGTAAAGCTGTGGGTACCGGGCGTGAGTCGTGCTTCAGTAGCTCAGATGGTAGAGCACTTGCCCGCGAAAGGCAAAGGTCCCGAGTTCGAGTCTCGGTCGGGCACACAGTTTTAATCTGCCAGGAAGTTTCATATCAGCGCACACTCCGCTGCAGAGTGAAAATCTCATTCTGGAAACATCCCCCAGGCTGTGGCTAAGCCATGTCTCCGCAATATCCTTTCTTTCAGGAGTGCTAGTTCTGCAAGGTTCGCAGGAGAGCTTCTGTAAAGTTTGGAAGGTAGGAGACGAGGTACTGGCAGAAGTAAAGCTGTGGGTACCGGGCGTGAGTCGTGCTTCGGTAGCTCAGATGGTAGAGCACTTGCCCGCGAAAGGCAAAGGTCCCGAGTTCGAGTCTCGGTCGGGCACACAGTTTTAATCTGCCAGGAAGTTTCATATCAGCGCACACTCCGCTGCAGAGTGAAAATCTCATTCTGGAAACATCCCCCAGGCTGTGGCTAAGCCATGTCTCCGCAATATCCTTTCTTTCAGGAGTGCTAGTTCTGCAACGTTCGCAGGAGAGCTTCTGTAAAGTTTGGAAGGTAGGAGACGAGGTACTGGCAGAAGTAAAGCTGTGGGTACCGGGCGTGAGTCGTGCTTCGGTAGCTCAGATGGTAGAGCACTTGCCCGCGAAAGGCAAAGGTCCCGAGTTCGAGTCTCGGTCGGGCACACAGTTTTAATCTGCCAGGAAGTTTCATATCAGCGCACACTCCGCTGCAGAGTGAAAATCTCATTCTGGAAACATCCCCCAGGCTGTGGCTAAGCCATGTCTCCGCAATATCCTTTCTTTCAGGAGTGCTAGTTCTGCAAGGTTCGCAGGAGAGCTTCTGTAAAGTTTAGAAGGTAGGAGACGAGGTACTGGCAGAAGTAAAGCTGTGGGTACCGGGCGTGAGTCGTGCTTCGGTAGCTCAGATGGTAGAGCACTTGCCCGCGAAAGGCAAAGGTCCCGAGTTCGAGTCTCGGTCGGGCACACAGTTTTAATCTGCCAGGAAGTTTCATATCAGCGCACACTCCGCTGCAGAGTGAAAATCTCATTCTGGAAACATCCCCCAGGCTGTGGCTAAGCCATGTCTCCGCAATATCCTTTCTTTCAGGAGTGCTAGTTCTGCAAGGTTCGCAGGAGAGCTTCTGTAAAGTTTGGAAGGTAGGAGACGAGGTACTGGCAGAAGTAAAGCTGTGGGTACCGGGCGTGAGTCGTGCTTCGGTAGCTCAGATGGTAGAGCACTTGCCCGCGAAAGGCAAAGGTCCCGAGTTCGAGTCTCGGTCGGGCACACAGTTTTAATCTGCCAGGAAGTTTCATATCAGCGCACACTCCTCTGCAGAGTGAAAATCTCATTCTGGAAACATCCCCCAGGCTGTGGCTAAGCCATGTCTCCGCAATATCCTTTCTTTCAGGAGTGCTAGTTCTGCAAGGTTCGCAGGAGAGCTTCTGTAAAGTTTGGAAGGTAGGAGACGAGGTACTGGCAGAAGTAAAGCTGTGGGTACCGGGCGTGAGTCGTGCTTCGGTAGCTCAGATGGTAGAGCACTTGCCCGCGAAAGGCAAAGGTCCCGAGTTCGAGTCTCGGTCGGGCACACAGTTTTAATCTGCCAGGAAGTTTCATATCAGCGCACACTCCGCTGCAGAGTGAAAATCTCATTCTGGAAACATCCCCCAGGCTGTGGCTAAGCCATGTCTCCGCAATATCCTTTCTTTCAGGAGTGCTAGTTCTGCAAGGTTCGCAGGAGAGCTTCTGTAAAGTTTGGAAGGTAGGAGACGAGGTACTGGCAGAAGTAAAGCTGTGGGTACCGGGCGTGAGTCGTGCTTCGGTAGCTCAGATGGTAGAGCACTTGCCCGCGAAAGGCAAAGGTCCCGAGTTCGAGTCTCGGTCGGGCACACAGTTTTAATCTGCCAGGAAGTTTCATATCAGCGCACACTCCTCTGCAGAGTGAAAATCTCATTCTGGAAACATCCCCCAGGCTGTGGCTAAGCCATGTCTCCGCAATATCCTTTCTTTCAGGAGTGCTAGTTCTGCAAGGTTCGCAGGAGAGCTTCTGTAAAGTTTGGAAGGTAGGAGACGAGGTACTGGCAGAAGTAAAGCTGTGGGTACCGGGCGTGAGTCGTGCTTCGGTAGCTCAGATGGTAGAGCACTTGCCCGCGAAAGGCAAAGGTACCGAGTTCGAGTCTCGGTCGGGCACACAGTTTTAATCTGCCAGGAAGTTTCATATCAGCGCACACTCCGCTGCAGAGTGAAAATCTCATTCTGGAAACATCCCCCAGGCTGTGGCTAAGCCATGTCTCCGCAATATCCTTTCTTTCAGGAGTGCTAGTTCTGCAAGGTTCGCAGGAGAGCTTCTGTAAAGTTTAGAAGGTAGGAGACGAGTTACTGGCAGAAGTAAAGCTGTGGGTACCGGGCGTGAGTCGTGCTTCGGTAGCTCAGATGGTAGAGCACTTGCCCGCGAAAGGCAAAGGTCCCGAGTTCGAGTCTCGGTCGGGCACACAGTTTTAATCTGCCAGGAAGTTTCATATCAGCGCACACTCCGCTGCAGAGTGAAAATCTCATTCTGGAAACATCCCCCAGGCTGTGGCTAAGCCATGTCTCCGCAATATCCTTTCTTTCAGGAGTGCTAGTTCTGCAAGGTTCGCAGGAGAGCTTCTGTAAAGTTTGGAAGGTAGGAGACGAGGTACTGGCAGAAGTAAAGCTGTGGGTACCGGGCGTGAGTCGTGCTTCAGTAGCTCAGATGGTAGAGCACTTGCCCGCGAAAGGCAAAGGTCCCGAGTTCGAGTCTCGGTCGGGCACACAGTTTTAATCTGCCAGGAAGTTTCATATCAGCGCACACTCCGCTGCAGAGTGAAAATCTCATTCTGGAAACATCCCCCAGGCTGTGGCTAAGCCATGTCTCCGCAATATCCTTTCTTTCAGGAGTGCTAGTTCTGCAAGGTTCGCAGGAGAGCTTCTGTAAAGTTTGGAAGGTAGGAGACGAGGTACTGGCAGAAGTAAAGCTGTGGGTACCGGGCGTGAGTCGTGCTTCGGTAGCTCAGATGGTAGAGCACTTGCCCGCGAAAGGCAAAGGTACCGAGTTCGAGTCTCGGTCGGGCACACAGTTTTAATCTGCCAGGAAGTTTCATATCAGCGCACACTCCGCTGCAGAGTGAAAATCTCATTCTGGAAACATCCCCCAGGCTGTGGCTAAGCCATGTCTCCGCAATATCCTTTCTTTCAGGAGTGCTAGTTCTGCAAGGTTCGCAGGAGAGCTTCTGTAAAGTTTGGAAGGTAGGAGACGAGGTACTGGCAGAAGTAAAGCTGTGGGTACCGGGCGTGAGTCGTGCTTCGGTAGCTCAGATGGTAGAGCACTTGCCCGCGAAAGGCAAAGGTCCCGAGTTCGAGTCTCGGTCGGGCACACAGTTTTAATCTGCCAGGAAGTTTCATATCAGCGCACACTCCGCTGCAGAGTGAAAATCTCATTCTGGAAACATCCCCCAGGCTGTGGCTAAGCCATGTCTCCGCAATATCCTTTCTTTCAGGAGTGCTAGTTCTGCAAGGTTCGCAGGAGAGCTTCTGTAAAGTTTGGAAGGTAGGAGACGAGGTACTGGCAGAAGTAAAGCTGTGGGTACCGGGCGTGAGTCGTGCTTCGGTAGCTCAGATGGTAGAGCACTTGCCCGCGAAAGGCAAAGGTACCGAGTTCGAGTCTCGGTCGGGCACACAGTTTTAATCTGCCAGGAAGTTTCATATCAGCGCACACTCCGCTGCAGAGTGAAAATCTCATTCTGGAAACATCCCCCAGGCTGTGGCTAAGCCATGTCTCCGCAATATCCTTTCTTTCAGGAGTGCTAGTTCTGCAAGGTTCGCAGGAGAGCTTCTGTAAAGTTTGGAAGGTAGGAGACGAGGTACTGGCAGAAGTAAAGCTGTGGGTACCGGGCGTGAGTCGTGCTTCAGTAGCTCAGATGGTAGAGCACTTGCCCGCGAAAGGCAAAGGTCCCGAGTTCGAGTCTCGGTCGGGCACACAGTTTTAATCTGCCAGGAAGTTTCATATCAGCGCACACTCCGCTGCAGAGTGAAAATCTCATTCTGGAAACATCCCCCAGGCTGTGGCTAAGCCATGTCTCCGCAATATCCTTTCTTTCAGGAGTGCTAGTTCTGCAAGGTTCGCAGGAGAGCTTCTGTAAAGTTTGGAAGGTAGGAGACGAGGTACTGGCAGAAGTAAAGCTGTGGGTACCGGGCGTGAGTCGTGCTTCGGTAGCTCAGATGGTAGAGCACTTGCCCGCGAAAGGCAAAGGTCCCGAGTTCGAGTCTCGGTCGGGCACACAGTTTTAATCTGCCAGGAAGTTTCATATCAGCGCACACTCCGCTGCAGAGTGAAAATCTCATTCTGGAAACATCCCCCAGGCTGTGGCTAAGCCATGTCTCCGCAATATCCTTTCTTTCAGGAGTGCTAGTTCTGCAAGGTTCGCAGGAGAGCTTCTGTAAAATTTGGAAGGTAGGAGACGAGGTACTGGCAGAAGTAAAGCTGTGGGTACCGGGCGTGAGTCGTGCTTCGGTAGCTCAGATGGTAGAGCACTTGCCCGCGAAAGGCAAAGGTACCGAGTTCGAGTCTCGGTCGGGCACACAGTTTTAATCTGCCAGGAAGTTTCATATCAGCGCACACTCCGCTGCAGAGTGAAAATCTCATTCTGGAAACATCCCCCAGGCTGTGGCTAAGCCATGTCTCCGCAATATCCTTTCTTTCAGGAGTGCTAGTTCTGCAAGGTTCGCAGGAGAGCTTCTGTAAAGTTTAGAAGGTAGGAGACGAGGTACTGGCAGAAGTAAAGCTGTGGGTACCGGGCGTGAGTCGTGCTTCGGTAGCTCAGATGGTAGAGCACTTGCCCGCGAAAGGCAAAGGTCCCGAGTTCGAGTCTCGGTCGGGCACACAGTTTTAATCTGCCAGGAAGTTTCATATCAGCGCACACTCCGCTGCAGAGTGAAAATCTCATTCTGGAAACATCCCCCAGGCTGTGGCTAAGCCATGTCTCCGCAATATCCTTTCTTTCAGGAGTGCTAGTTCTGCAAGGTTCGCAGGAGAGCTTCTGTAAAGTTTGGAAGGTAGGAGACGAGGTACTGGCAGAAGTAAAGCTGTGGGTACCGGGCGTGAGTCGTGCTTCGGTAGCTCAGATGGTAGAGCACTTGCCCGCGAAAGGCAAAGGTCCCGAGTTCGAGTCTCGGTCGGGCACACAGTTTTAATCTGCCAGGAAGTTTCATATCAGCGCACACTCCGCTGCAGAGTGAAAATCTCATTCTGGAAACATCCCCCAGGCTGTGGCTAAGCCATGTCTCCGCAATATCCTTTCTTTCAGGAGTGCTAGTTCTGCAAGGTTCGCAGGAGAGCTTCTGTAAAGTTTGGAAGGTAGGAGACGAGGTACTGGCAGAAGTAAAGCTGAGGGTACCGGGCGTGAGTCGTGCTTCAGTAGCTCAGATGGTAGAGCACTTGCCCGCGAAAGGCAAAGGTCCCGAGTTCGAGTCTCGGTCGGGCACACAGTTTTAATCTGCCAGGAAGTTTCATATCAGCGCACACTCCGCTGCAGAGTGAAAATCTCATTCTGGAAACATCCCCCAGGCTGTGGCTAAGCCATGTCTCCGCAATATCCTTTCTTTCAGGAGTGCTAGTTCTGCAACGTTCGCAGGAGAGCTTCTGTAAAGTTTGGAAGGTAGGAGACGAGGTACTGGCAGAAGTAAAGCTGTGGGTACCGGGCGTGAGTCGTGCTTCGGTAGCTCAGATGGTAGAGCACTTGCCCGCGAAAGGCAAAGGTCCCGAGTTCGAGTCTCGGTCGGGCACACAGTTTTAATCTGCCAGGAAGTTTCATATCAGCGCACACTCCGCTGCAGAGTGAAAATCTCATTCTGGAAACATCCCCCAGGCTGTGGCTAAGCCATGTCTCCGCAATATCCTTTCTTTCAGGAGTGCTAGTTCTGCAAGGTTCGCAGGAGAGCTTCTGTAAAGTTTGGAAGGTAGGAGACGAGGTACTGGCAGAAGTAAAGCTGTGGGTACCGGGCGTGAGTCGTGCTTCGGTAGCTCAGATGGTAGAGCACTTGCCCGCGAAAGGCAAAGGTACCGAGTTCGAGTCTCGGTCGGGCACACAGTTTTAATCTGCCAGGAAGTTTCATATCAGCGCACACTCCGCTGCAGAGTGAAAATCTCATTCTGGAAACATCCCCCAGGCTGTGGCTAAGCCATGTCTCCGCAATATCCTTTCTTTCAGGAGTGCTAGTTCTGCAAGGTTCGCAGGAGAGCTTCTGTAAAGTTTAGAAGGTAGGAGACGAGGTACTGGCAGAAGTAAAGCTGTGGGTACCGGGCGTGAGTCGTGCTTCGGTAGCTCAGATGGTAGAGCACTTGCCCGCGAAAGGCAAAGGTCCCGAGTTCGAGTCTCGGTCGGGCACACAGTTTTAATCTGCCAGGAAGTTTCATATCAGCGCACACTCCGCTGCAGAGTGAAAATCTCATTCTGGAAACATCCCCCAGGCTGTGGCTAAGCCATGTCTCCGCAATATCCTTTCTTTCAGGAGTGCTAGTTCTGCAAGGTTCGCAGGAGAGCTTCTGTAAAGTTTGGAAGGTAGGAGACGAGGTACTGGCAGAAGTAAAGCTGTGGGTACCGGGCGTGAGTCGTGCTTCGGTAGCTCAGATGGTAGAGCACTTGCCCGCGAAAGGCAAAGGTCCCGAGTTCGAGTCTCGGTCGGGCACACAGTTTTAATCTGCCAGGAAGTTTCATATCAGCGCACACTCCGCTGCAGAGTGAAAATCTCATTCTGGAAACATCCCCCAGGCTGTGGCTAAGCCATGTCTCCGCAATATCCTTTCTTTCAGGAGTGCTAGTTCTGCAAGGTTCGCAGGAGAGCTTCTGTAAAGTTTGGAAGGTAGGAGACGAGGTACTGGCAGAAGTAAAGCTGTGGGTACCGGGCGTGAGTCGTGCTTCGGTAGCTCAGATGGTAGAGCACTTGCCCGCGAAAGGCAAAGGTCCCGAGTTCGAGTCTCGGTCGGGCACACAGTTTTAATCTGCCAGGAAGTTTCATATCAGCGCACACTCCGCTGTAGAGTGAAAATCTCATTCTGGAAACATCCCCCAGGCTGTGGCTAAGCCATGTCTCCGCAATATCCTTTCTTTCAGGAGTGCTAGTTCTGCAAGGTTCGCAGGAGAGCTTCTGTAAAGTTTGGAAGGTAGGAGACGAGGTACTGGCAGAAGTAAAGCTGTGGGTACCGGGCGTGAGTCGTGCTTCGGTAGCTCAGATGGTAGAGCACTTGCCCGCGAAAGGCAAAGGTCCCGAGTTCGAGTCTCGGTCGGGCACACAGTTTTAATCTGCCAGGAAGTTTCATATCAGCGCACACTCCGCTGCAGAGTGAAAATCTCATTCTGGAAACATCCCCCAGGCTGTGGCTAAGCCATGTCTCCGCAATATCCTTTCTTTCAGGAGTGCTAGTTCTGCAAGGTTCGCAGGAGAGCTTCTGTAAAGTTTGGAAGGTAGGAGACGAGGTACTGGCAGAAGTAAAGCTGTGGGTACCGGGCGTGAGTCGTGCTTCGGTAGCTCAGATGGTAGAGCACTTGCCCGCGAAAGGCAAAGGTCCCGAGTTCGAGTCTCGGTCGGGCACACAGTTTTAATCTGCCAGGAAGTTTCATATCAGCGCACACTCCTCTGCAGAGTGAAAATCTCATTCTGGAAACATCCCCCAGGCTGTGGCTAAGCCATGTCTCCGCAATATCCTTTCTTTCAGGAGTGCTAGTTCTGCAAGGTTCGCAGGAGAGCTTCTGTAAAGTTTGGAAGGTAGGAGACGAGGTACTGGCAGAAGTAAAGCTGTGGGTACCGGGCGTGAGTCGTGCTTCGGTAGCTCAGATGGTAGAGCACTTGCCCGCGAAAGGCAAAGGTACCGAGTTCGAGTCTCGGTCGGGCACACAGTTTTAATCTGCCAGGAAGTTTCATATCAGCGCACACTCCGCTGCAGAGTGAAAATCTCATTCTGGAAACATCCCCCAGGCTGTGGCTAAGCCATGTCTCCGCAATATCCTTTCTTTCAGGAGTGCTAGTTCTGCAAGGTTCGCAGGAGAGCTTCTGTAAAGTTTAGAAGGTAGGAGACGAGGTACTGGCAGAAGTAAAGCTGTGGGTACCGGGCGTGAGTCGTGCTTCGGTAGCTCAGATGGTAGAGCACTTGCCCGCGAAAGGCAAAGGTCCCGAGTTCGAGTCTCGGTCGGGCACACAGTTTTAATCTGCCAGGAAGTTTCATATCAGCGCACACTCCGCTGCAGAGTGAAAATCTCATTCTGGAAACATCCCCCAGGCTGTGGCTAAGCCATGTCTCCGCAATATCCTTTCTTTCAGGAGTGCTAGTTCTGCAAGGTTCGCAGGAGAGCTTCTGTAAAGTTTGGAAGGTAGGAGACGAGGTACTGGCAGAAGTAAAGCTGTGGGTACCGGGCGTGAGTCGTGCTTCGGTAGCTCAGATGGTAGAGCACTTGCCCGCGAAAGGCAAAGGTACCGAGTTCGAGTCTCGGTCGGGCACACAGTTTTAATCTGCCAGGAAGTTTCATATCAGCGCACACTCCGCTGCAGAGTGAAAATCTCATTCTGGAAACATCCCCCAGGCTGTGGCTAAGCCATGTCTCCGCAATATCCTTTCTTTCAGGAGTGCTAGTTCTGCAAGGTTCGCAGGAGAGCTTCTGTAAAGTTTGGAAGGTAGGAGACGAGGTACTGGCAGAAGTAAAGCTGTGGGTACCGGGCGTGAGTCGTGCTTCGGTAGCTCAGATGGTAGAGCACTTGCCCGCGAAAGGCAAAGGTCCCGAGTTCGAGTCTCGGTCGGGCACACAGTTTTAATCTGCCAGGAAGTTTCAGTGTGAAACTAGTTCGATGAACTTTCTGCCAGGCACTTAAGTGAGAACTGCAGAGCTGTCATGTAGATGTAGATGTATGTGAAATACCCGAAAACTCGTAGCGTGCATAGGACTGTCATAGAATATACATGGAAGACACCAACACACCAGACATGCGGTGAAAAGCCGATACTTTTCTCTATGAAGTGCTATATCTAAAATCATAGCTCCTTCAGATCAGTGAAGGATACAAACAACTTGTATATTTTGGCCATTCCATCCTAGTTGACAAATCGTCCGCCATTATTATTTCCCGTAGCCTGAGGCAGCTAAAGCAGCCCTTCCCGGGGTAGAGACGTCGGTCTCCCACGAACCCGTTAACGACCATCACTCGTCCACTTACGCAATGTTTTGCATTCCAGGCTCGCGCCGACTAACGTCGGATATGTGTCGTGTCATGTCATGCCAGACATCTTCCTCGTGGCGAAGTAGTCGATAAACAAATCAAGAAACACGCTGCGGCGAAGCCACAACAGCTTTTAACACTTGCGAAGTCACGGGAACCGATGTCAACGAAAAGAGCAGTTTTACTGACTGGAAATCGTCAACCAGACGGCAGTGCATTATTTCAAAACTATTTTCAGTTCTTCACGCATGCATGTGAGCAGTGCCGTACTGTGGGGCCCCTCCAGTCCTGGCAGAACTACCTAAGCTGTCTCCTCCCTTACAACTACCCCTGTAAAATATCTTTCATTTTTTAAAACACAGATTTGGCAAATTTTATGATTATGTAAGTAGGTTTAACAGAGATAAGCACAGCGAAACCGGATGTCGACCAACATTTCATACAATAACTACGTGGTTTACGCTTAGCACAGTGAGTAGCAAAGAAACTCGATACTTTCGAGGCTTTAACGAGTTTCATTCGCGCTACAAAAACAACAAAAGACCAACATACACTGGTGCCCAAAATTAAACCGTACGATCGTGTCCTGCACGAGAGATGACATTCTGCTCAACGGATAACCATGCCGATGACGACGTCAGGGCAACTATAAAAACGGATGGTTTTTGCCAAATTGTCTCACATCCACAGTCGCTGAGTACACAGCCCCAGACGGACAGACGGTATGGCATAGAGAAGACGTCTACCAGGCTTTCTGCGGTGGAGGGCCATGGGAAGAATGGATGCAGGACAGTCGCAGGCTGATGTGGCCCAATGGCTTAATGTGAATCGTTCTGTTGTTTCTCGGATGTGGTAACAGTTTATAGAGATCGAAACTGTATGCCGAAGACCAGGGTGCAGCTGACCACGTGTAACATCAGAAACAGAGAACCGTTACTTGCCTGTAAGCGCGCGGCGGTACTGCCTTAGTACTGCACGGCAACTGGCATCTGACCTCGCCGCATCTACTGGACATGCTGTAGCGAGGCAAACGGTGTACAGAATTCTTCGGCACAGTGGCCTTTACAGCCGGAGACCAGCTTTATGTGTGCCTCTGACGCGTCTTCGCAGAAGGGAACATCTAGAGTGGAGCCGTCAACATTCCATTTGGACGGTCGAACGGTGGGCCAATGTTCATTTCACGCATGAGTACCGATTTAGTCTGGACAGAGATCCTCGACGGATTCACATCTGGAGGGAACGTGGAACACGATTTCAGTACCCAATCACTGCGAAGACTGATGTCGAGGATGATCCCTAATGGTGTGGGCACGGATTATGTTGACCTCTTGAACACCTCTTCATGAAATTTTCCGAGAAGTCGAAGACTTGGAAGCTTGGAACCGTACAATCTCTCTCTTTTTTTGTGTTGGAGGGGGGGGGGGGGGGGCAAGGTAATGAAAGCTGGGAGTCTTCAAACGTGTCCTTTGTTTGGTTTCCTAAAACCGAACAAGAGAGCGATACAAAAATTGGACGTGGGACGGTTGTGAGGATCGAACTCGAGCCAACAGCTGAGCAGTACCGTGCACTATCATCTACGCTCTGACAAAAACTGGCACTAATTGTAACTGGTGGGCTGCTTGAATTTGAGCTCGCAACGGCCTGATCGGCTAACTTCAATGTTAATTAACTCGGGAATGGCGCAACTATGAAATTGTTTTCTGAACGGCTATTTCTCAGCGCAACCTACCCTGAAATACTCTTACAAGCTTTTCAGACTATTTCTGACCATCCTTCACATTACTTGGCCAGGACGGCAAATACCTACAGTCCATCAGCCTTCGTTGCATTACTAATTATGACAGCAAACACAATCCGAAGAAACTTTGTCGCTACCGTTCTAATACTTCTACGGCCTGCAGTGCCCAAGCAACAGACATGACAGACATTTCCCGTTAAAAATGATCAGATTCTTGATCTTCGCAACATACGAAATTTTTTTTTATCACCTGAGAGCTGGGGAACTTGTAAATATTCTTCCTTCGGTGGACACGTAACTGTTGACAGTTCCACTGTCAACAGTTATTCGTCTGCAACAAAAATGTACGTGATGACTGATTTACAGACAGTCTCGGTTTATAAACGCACGTTCTATACGCAAAGTTATGCGCAAAAAAATTATGTTTTTGGACAGACGTAGCCACCTTAGGAACAAAATGTCGCAGAATGAAAGTGCTGAAAAGAGATGTTAATATTAAATACCTGAGCATTTAACGTAAAATTACTCCACTACTTAAACATCCTTCCATTTATGTGCGCCCACAACAGTTGCATATATGTATCATATGTGTATCAACAGCAAAAATGAATCAGCCATACATTCGTACATTCTAATCCAATGCCAGCCAATCATTTTATGGTTTATAAGAAGTACGTGTCTGATTCATATTTTATTGCTGTTAACATGTAGCATACATGTATCAAGTGTATTTGACGCACATGTCATTAATGATAGGCTTAAGTATTTGAAAATATTAAAGTAATTTTATATAAAATGTCAGTGATTCAATACTGGTGGTTATGTTCTTGAAACAATTTATATTTTCAGCGGACATGTTGTAAGATGTGCCACACCTCTCTAACACACAAATAATGTTTTTCGTTCACGTAAGATAAAATACAATATTTATTTGTATATCAAACTACCTTTAAACCATTCTTCATTTTTTATTTTAGACAGGATGACCGTTGAAAGTGGAACAGATCCGAAATGTATTCTGTGCACTAACAATAAAGCACGAATTGTAGCACTGAGGCAATAAACATCTTTTAAAAAATTTGGTCAGAGGCATGGTGCATACCGCGCCAACATCGTTACGCTTCAGCAAATTCAATGTGGACTTATAGGAGGATAGTACGAACTTCCTCTCATCGATTTGATTCATATTTACAGCATTTTTAGGGCACGACTACGACTTCAACATATGTAAACAGCAAGCCGCAACTCTCAACTGTTTTCCAGATAATCGAGTCAGTCCGGAACCGCGCTGCTGCTACGGTCGCAGGTTCGAACACTGCATCGGGCATGGATGTGTGTGACGTCCTTAGGTCAGTTAGGTTTAAGTAGTTCTAAGTCTAGGGGACTGATGACCTCAGATATTAAGTCTCATAGTGCTTAAAGCCATTTGAATTTGAGTGTGCTAAGCGGATAGTGTCAGAAGCACGAGGTCCATAGCTCGAATATCCCTAACTGCACTTATTTTTTCTTCCTATGTAATTATTATGACAGTGCCAAATGTCACTACTGAATGATCCATTTATTATTTTCATAATCTTTATTCTGAAAAAAGGAAAAACAATTCGTAATGAGATTGGAAAAAATGGGTACAAAAGAACTTTCAATCAAGTCAATATCAGCCCGTGGTCTTGCGGTAGCGTTCTCGCTTCCTCCACGCGGGGTCCCGGGTTCGATTCCCGGCAGGGCTAGGAATTTTCTCTCCCTCGTAATGACTGGGTGTTGTGTCCTTCATCATCATCGTTGACTCGCAAGTCGCTGCAGTGGTGTCAACTAAAAAGAACTTGCGATACGGCCAACAATGCTATACGCTCATTATCATTAGTCATTTTATTTACATTATTTTAACTACACGTGTGGCAAGATAATGTGTAACCTATGGAGTACTGAACGAATCAGGATGATACTGATCACAGAAACTCGTAATGAACGTCGAATTTTTGCATGGGCATGGTCTTTTCAGTGAGTCTACTGCAAAACAAGCTTGGGTTTCCGTAAGCTGTGTTCGGTCATCACGCAATTTCGCGGCATACCACGAATATCTGTTATTATAATTACGTGGGAATGAAATAGAAGAAGAGTACCGGAAGCGAGATTCGATCCACAGATCTCGCGCTTATGAAACTAACCGCTTATTCGCTTGGCTGCGGATTCCTTGATACCAGTGATCATACGATGTACGCACTATGTTCAAACACGATTTTCTCTACAAAGGTTGAGAGTTGCGTCTTGCTATCTACATATGTTGGAGTCCTAGTCCGTACCTTACACGGCCTAGGAATACTTATAAAATTTGTTTGACAGAATATCCACAAATTGGCATCGTGAAATCAGATAATAAACAGTTTCAGTTGTAAAAGATTAATTGGCTCAATCACAACCGGTGTCGGGCTATTATAAGCCCATCTTCAGGTGAACAAGATTGAAATGTGAAAACGGAGAAACTACAGTAAGAGATGGTACACCACGTAACGCCTGTTTAGTTATAATAATGGGAATTCACAGTTCATCTGTAAACATGAAGTTGATACGGTGGGGTTAGTCAGAATGAACTACGGGCTGCGCGCCAGATAATCAAAAAAATTACCTAAAAAAATGGTCGCTCATGATTGTAGTCGAATTAAGTCGGGTGATGCTGAGGGAATTAGATTAGGAAATGAGACACTTAAAGTAGTATAGGAGTTTTGCTATTTGGGGAGCAAAATAACTGATGATGGTCGAAATAGAGAGGATATAAAATGTAGACTGGCAATGGCAAGGAACGCGTTACTGAAGAAGAGAAATTTTTTAACATCGAGTATTGATTTAAGTGTCAGGAAGTCGTTTCTGAAAGTATTTGTATGGAGTGTAGCCATGTATGGAAGTGAAACATGGACGATAACTAGTATGGACAAGAAGAGAATAGAAGCTTTCGAAATGTGGTGCTACAGAAGAATGCTGAAGATTAGATGGGTAGATCACATAACTAATGAGGAGGTATTGAATAGAATTGGGGAGAAGATGAGTTTGTGGCACAATTTGACCAGAAGAAGGGATCGGTTGGTAGGACATGTTCTGAGGCATCATCAAGGGATCACCAATTTAGTACTGGAGGGCAGCGTGGAGGGTAAAAATCGCAGAGGGAGACCAAGAGATGAATACACTAAGGAGATTCAGAAGGATGTAGGATGCAGTAGGTACTGGGAGATGAAGAAGCTTGCACAGGATAGAGTAGCATGGAGAGCTGCATCAAACCAGTCTCAGGACTGAAGACCACAACAACAACAACAACAACAACATGATTGTATCAATAAATCTTTTATAACTCGAGCGGCTTATTATCTAATTCCTGTCAAAATCGGTGGGGGGAAGTTTTTATGCTCCCATTTCAGCTTGAGTGCTGCCTGGTGGCATTGTGGACACGTGACGCGGTAAGGAAGTGCATACGCGGAGGAGAGACGTATTGGGACCCATTCTAGCGAGGATACTGGCCGCAAATAGGGAAATCCACTGACATAAGCAACTCTGACAAAGGCAAGCGTCTGCCAACGAGCACCATAGAAATGGCGGCGATGCGGTGTCGGCAGTTCGCTTTCTATTGTCGTGAGCAACTACAGTAAGTGGCTAAAGGGTGGTGAAGCGACGAGTAAGCGACAAGCTGTTGGACATCCGCACTTCATCACAGAACGTAGCGGCTCGGGGACTTACGTGCACTTTAACGCTGGGTAGATGGTGATCTGTGACAGATCTGATGACATACTACAACACTGGTGGAGGCACAGACGTGTTCCAGGGTTCACCAAACAACATCGTCAATTCCGATTGCACTGAACATGGGATCATCAAGATTGGATCCTGGCCTGGTTGCACGAACCACATTTCTTCTTACTCCGGATCACTAGTCGTCGCCGGGTACGGGTTCATCCAGATGAACGGCTGTTCGAAACATGCCCCGCGCCACGGATGCACGCTGGTGTGGGGGGTAGTAATGTGAAGAAAGAATGGAAGATTAGTATTACTCCCCGTCAACAATGAGGTACTTAGGAACGGAACATAAGCTCGGATGGTTTGTTTAAGGAAATGGGAAGGAAAAAGGCCGTGCCATTTCAAAGAAATCACACACGCACTTGCCTGGACAGATAGAGGAAAATCACGGAAAACCTAAATCTGGATGGACGGACGGGGACGCGTATATGACCCTTCGTAATCCCGAATGAGAGTCCAGTGTGTTAACCACTGTGTCACGTCGCTTGGTGGCAGTAAAATGCTATTGGGGACATACACCTGGGCTTCCATGAAACCTGTGGCAGTAATCGAAGGCACCATGACGGCTGTGGCCAACGCGATCACTATTGCAGACTACCTGCACCCCTTCATACTTGATATCTTTCCTGACTGAGACGACATTCTCCAGCAGAATAACTTTGTGTCATAAGATCAGAACCGTGCAACAGCGTGAACTCACGTTGACGTCTTGGCCATCAAGATCTGAACCTATGAAACATATCTGAGGCGCTATCGGGCCCCAGATCCGCGCCCATGAACCACCGTAATTTACAGAAATTGCGTGACCAGTGTGTAGACATATGGCGCCTCATGCTTTCTGAAACTTAAGCAGGACTTAAGGAGTCCATGTCATGCAGAATCCCTGCTGCATTGCGTTACGTCGACCTACACACTATTAAGAATGTGGCCATAGACTTCTGGTTTTAGTGCAAGAATGCTTTAAACTCGATAATAGCAAGTTACGGTCTATCTAATTTCTTCGAAATGGGTGAGAACTCGATAGTGAATTAAGCTGACAAAGAGAGTTTTATGGTGTTTCTTATGTTATGGTACACATGTTTGTATCCTGACGAATGTTGGTGTTTCAGACGAACCGAAAAACGATCGTTATAGTTCTAAGAACCCTCTCCAGGAAGATATGGATCTTCTACAGTCCGATTACAATAACTTGATAGTTGACATTTGACGCGTTGTAGCTGATTTCCTACAAACAGAGCGATCAACGTCAGGCCCGAAACGTTCACCGTTACCAAATTGCCACAACAATTAGTTCACTTCCAATTCGTCAGCTGGCTTTTTTTCTTCATGTGTTTGGATCCCAAATCCACATAACGGCCACACCAAAAACAACTCGCACACGCGCGCGCGCTCACACACACACACACACACACACACACACACACACACACACACACACACACAACGATGCTAAATGCGCACGTTTTATTCACAGGAGTAACCAAACACTACTGGAGCCTTCCGCATAAGATACTATTCCGCTTCATTTTCACGGTTAATATAAATACAGGGATCGGCTTGCTAAGCGCAAATTGAGACGCGTATAGCACGTGTGACGTGACACGACAGTACAGCGCGACACGCAAAACACGCACGTTCCGCACGTGTCGCGCTGGTCCAACGCTTCTGAGACGCGTACACACACTTTGCACGCGCCGGTTTGCGACGCTCTGCGCTGACAGAATCGAAGCGCGCGCACCCTGTAATCTTTCTCAAACGATTTTACAGAAACTATTCACCAAAAGTATTTGACCTCTGCCTTGCTAGTAACGTTGTGATATACACATTTTAGTAAGACATTACACAAAATTCGAAACGTTTGCAATGAAAAATAGGGGTCGCTATGATTTTCTGTTTGATGCACATTACACCATAGGTTGATGCGTATGAAATTTAGTTAACATATTGAATTTTTCTTTAGACTTGGAAGGAGGTCTCTATCTGTCACCGATCTCGAGAAAATGGACCTATGTAGGGCTCCCACAACCGATCTCAGGCCCGCGAGAATGAAATGTTCACAACACCCTCCGTATCTCCTAAAGCGCTCGAGATAACGGAACGAGATTTAGGCGAATGATAGCACACAGGGAGGAGAGTATTTTGCCAATTCGTAAATACACGGAACTTCGTCTATGGCGACATATCGGTAGTTATACTTCCTTTTTTATTTATTTTTTTCATTCCAATGACTAATTTTTTAAGAGTTATCGGCAGATAGTGAAACAAGAGTTTCCTAGTATGAAAATAAACACGAAATTTCTTCTCTTATGTTACTGCAAACCGACACAATGAGGTTTTTTAATAAGCTATTGAGCTCTCTGGTTGCCAATTACTCGTTTAATGAGGCAGTCTGTTACACAATTCTGCCGCAATAGCTACTGTAAGATGAGTTTGTGCAAATTATACTGTGTTTTATCAAAGGAAGCACAATTAAACCTGCCAAAAAGAGAAATGTGGCCGTTACTGATAAATGGTGATGCTTCTTCGAATGAGGAAAGGTTAACAATTCACACAAAAATAAATTGTCAATTCTGTTGGAATTTGGGGCGAATCCTCGTAACCCACCGTATTTTTAACACTAAACGACTGGAATGGAAACTTATCAAAGGATTTTTATTCCTTCTCTTGATCTGAGCAGTATCAAAATAATGACGAGCGTTCCCTTCAGGCGAAATGGCAGGCACATGCCAGATGCTTGTTATTCACCTACGGCTTGCCAAACTGACAATGTGTCATTCCTGTTATTGAGAAAAACAACTGATCTGTCGCACAACACGAACTAGGACTGTTTTTTTGTTGGTAACGCTGCATCCTGTATAGTCACTGTGATGATAGTTTCAGGAAACCAATGACAGCGAGAAGTTACGGTTTGCTTTTAACGCTAAAACTGAAATTTTGTTTCGGAAGATGGCTATGCAAATGAACATATTATGAATTTTTTCTGTGTTGAGATGCTCAAGATGGTTAGAGTTTAACGCCGTGAACAATGCGATCGTGATTTTAGTTCTGCCGCAATAATTGTTGTTCGCCGTTTACTCGGATGCATTTCAGATCACCAGGTTGCGATTATGTTAGGACATGATTTGAAATTCAGGCCTACAAACCCATCGTCTGTTGCAGATCAGCCATTTGTCTCTTAAAATCAGCTGTCGACAAAGCATTTCCCATTTCCATTATACCTCGCGGCTGTCTCTTTCAACACTGCTGCACGTTAAACATCAACAGCATTTGTGAAGTGACCCGCCTTGTTAGTGTGTCGCCTGTAACCTCAGTGGGTATGGAAACACTGTAGCTGCAAGTGACAAACGTTAGCTATCAAGTAATTCTAATCAGACTATACCAGTGAGTATCTGCAGCTACGGCATAGTGCCTACAAAAGGCAATAAGAGTTGTGGACTTGGCTTTGACACCTCCTAAAGGAACGTGGCAGCTGTGACTGGACTGGCTGGAGCGTGACGAGACGTTACAGGTAGCGGAAGTTGGCGGCGCACGGCATCGTCAGCGCAATGCGACCGCGAGCTGACAGCACCAGGAATGTGGCCGGGCCCCACGTGTGGCAACAGTGAGTCGCAAACTAGCTGCGTTATCTTCCAGATTTCTATACCGTTTTCAGGCAATCGCGAAAGTTCACTGGAGAATTGAGTCATGCTCAAATCTGTGGCGCGGAACTACTTCGCTCGCATTCCACTACATTAGACCGATCACTGAGAGTATAAATTTCTTACTGTATGAATAATTCCAATTATTCACTTATACTGGGGGTAACACCATTAATAGCTACTCTGACAGGGGTGAAACTACACTATAAAGTACGCATAAATGTTCCCTAAATAGCGGTCCGCAAACGAGTCGTTCGCGAGGTAACAGCGAATATGCGCTTAAGAGTTGCCACAGTCCAATAAGAAATTTTGTCCTAGTTGGTACAAGCATATAAGAATACTTTTCGATTAAGTCTCCATCTGATTTGACGTGAGCCTACATTCTGTTCGCGAGACGAGACATGGGCAACGATCCGCACTGAATGTATGGTTAATGTGTAAATTTGTGGCTTTACAGTCATCATGGCAACGCTCCGCAATGAATGTATGGTTAATGTGTAAATTTGTGACTTTACAGTCATCATACTCAGCTACAAGAAGCTCTTCTCAGAGCAGCTGAGAAGGCAGCAGTGGGAAGACGACGTAATGTGTGAGGCGCCGATGATAGATGTTTACTTAGCACGGGTATGATGAGAAAGACCGCCTAAATTGTGACCTGTCTTCGCGACTGGCTGCTGTGTTCGGAAACAGCGCGCCAAATGATAAACTTTTGTTATTAGTATTAGATAAAGTATACTGTGAATGTACTTGCCTTTCATGTGAAAGAGTTAACTACCAGCACTCTAATAAAAAAATGCATAAACGAAAAGGCAGACGAAGAAGCACTTCGGAGATTTTCCGATTGCGCCTAACTTAAAAGGATGGTGAGCGAGATGGTTCGGCCGTAATATCAGAGCTCTATCCGCAGTTTCGGAGGACAGACATGTTTTCTGCCGAGATCGATATTGCTTCAGAAATTAATTAGCAACCTCTGCTTGTTTTGGACAGGAACTTCGAACTAGTTTGATAATAATTACGCAAACACGCAATGGGTGAACGTGTGAAGAATGGACATTAACCTGTGATTCATAAAGTGGACTATAACAATGCGGTTTCTCGAATTCTGCTAATAAAAAAGTGAGTAGCATCCCGTTTAAACAAATCAATTCAAAATTTAATTATTTACACGATACCACTTCCCCGCTTTTTTGCACGCAGAGAACAACAATTACAGAAGACTGCAGGTTGGTGAACATTATTCAGAACTTATGCGTTCCTCTCAGGGTTGTGGAAGCACCGAGGCATCTCGCGTGTACTGCCATCTCAGTACAAATGAGATGAGCGACACATCATCTGCGGTAACACAGCGGAGGCGTGAAGGGAGGAAATTTTCGAGGAAAGGGATTTGTCATACACAAGAAATCCCTCTCCCTATCTCTCTCTTTCATATGCCGTAGGGGGGTACCAGGTGATCGTCTCACTGAGCCACGTTTTCTTCCAAGAAAACTTTATATATGAGAGTATCTTCGATTACTGTGATGGGATCTGCTTGGGGATATAGCCAGTGCGCAACGCTGGGCAATGTGGTACATACTGCAGTTGGACGAAAATATGGAAACACCAAAAACACAACACATTAGTAGGCCTAATACGGCGTAGGAAACTCGTTGCCACTCAAGACAACTTCCCGTCGTCTCCGAATGGATAATTAGAGGTCCGTGTGGTTTTCAAGGGAATCTTAAACCATTCTTCCAGCAAAACAGAGGCGAATTCAGGTAACGATGATGGAGGTGGATAGCGATGGTGCACCCTTCTACCGTAAGTAGATAAAAAAGGCTCAACAGTTTTGCGATCTGGTGACTGTGATGGCCAGGAGAAGTGTGACAATCCATCCTAATGCTCACGAAACCAGCCATGGGCGTTGCGAGCTACGAGAATAAGGACCCTGTCCAGAAGTTACTCTACTGGCCATTAAAATTGCTACACCATGAAGATGACGTGCTACAGACGCGAAATTTAACCGACAAGAAGAAGATGCTGTGAGATGCAAACGATTAGCTCTTCAGAGCATTCACACTAGGTTGGCACCGGTGGCGACACCTACAACGTGCTGACATGAGGAAAGTTTCAACCGATTTTTCATACACAAACAGCAGTTGACCGGCGTTGCCTGGTGAAACGTTGTTGTGATGCATCGTGTAAGGAGGCGAAACGCGTAACATCACGTTTCCGACTTTGATAAAGGTCGGATTGTAGCCTATCACGATTGCGGTTTATCGTATCGCGACATTGCTGCTCGCGTTGGTCGAGATCCAATGACTGTTAGCAGAATATGGAATCGGTGGGTTCAGGAGGGTAATAAGGAACGCCGTGTTGGACCCCAACGGCCTCGTATCACTAGCAGTCGAGATGATAGGCATCTTATCCGCACGGTTGTAACGGATCGTACAGCCACGTCTCGATCCCTGAGTCAACAGATGGGGACGTTTGCAAGACAACAACCATCTGCACGAACAGTTCTACGACGTTTGCAGCAGCATTGACTATCAGATCGGAGACCATGGCTGCGGTTCCCTTGACGCTGCATCACAGACAGGAGCGCCTGCGATGGTGTACTCAACGACGAACCTGGGTGCACGAATGGCAAATTGTCATTTTTTCGGATTAATCTAGGTCCTGTTTACAGCATCATGATGGTCGCATCCGTGTTTGGCAACATCGCGGTGAACGCACATTGGAAGCGTGTACTCATCATCGCCATACTGGCGTATCATCCGGCGTGATGGTATGGGGTGCCACTGGTTACACGTCTCGGTCACCTCTTGTTGGCCTTGGCGGCACTTTGAAAAGTGGACGTTACATCTCAGATGTGTTACGACCCGTGGCTCTACCCTTCATTCGATCCCTGCGAAACCATACATTTTAGCAGGATAATGCACGACCGCATGTTGCAGGTTCTGTACGGGCCTTTCTGGATACAGAAAATGTTCGAATGTTGCCCTGGCCAGCACATTCTCCAGATCTCTCACCAATTGCAAACGTCTGGTCAATGGTGGCCGAGCAACTGGCTCGTCACAATACGCCAGTCACTACTCTTGATGAACTGTGGTATCGTGTTGTAGCTGCATGGGCAGCTGTACCTGTACACGCCATCCAAGCTCTGTTTGACTCAATGCCCAGGTGTATCAAGGCCGCTATTACGGCCAGAGGTGGTTGTTCTGGGTACTGATTTCACAGGATCTATGGACCCAAATTGCGTGTAAATGTAATCACTTTCCCCATACGCTGTATAAATCTTGGATACGATGGCTATTTAAACACTAAACACTTTGGCTACCCTTGTTATGGACGCATACACCATAATGATGATGATGAAGTCCCATACTCCTTGACAGAGCGTAGAGGACGATGCGGGAGACCCTCACCGACGTACTAGGCAAGGTCCTAGCGGAGATGGTTTGCCATTGCCGTCCTCCGACCGTAACGGGGATGAATGACGATGATGATGATGATGACGACGACACAACACCTGGTCATCTAGAGGCAGGTGAAAATCCCTGACCCCGCCAGGAATCGAACCCAGGCCCCCGTGCTGGGAAAGCGAGAACGCTACCGCGAGACTACGAGCTGCGGACATACACCGTAAGAGTATCAACCATTTTCCCACCATCCAAGTCAGTTAGCTCCGACATAATGCATTCACGAGCACACACAATACTGTTCCGACCACGATTGACACCTGCAGTATGTTGAGGACAATGCACAGGTACCGTTTGTCGTCAAATACCAAGACGCAGCCTGCAGGCTTGGCTAGCATCTACATTCATGTTCATGCATACGTTTCTTGTGGTGTTCCCATATTTTTGTCCAACCCCTGTACATGACGGTGTACCGTCACATTTTGTTGCTGATGTAAGACGACATCTAACGCGCCAATATGGTCTAGGACGGCTAGGTGTAGGTGGAGCAGGGCCTGCACCTTATCCTCAAGATCACCATACCTCTATGGTTCAAATGGCTCTGAGCACTATGGGACTCAACTGCTGTGGTCATAAGTCCCCTAGAACTTAGAACTACTTAAACCTAACTAACCTAAGGACATCACACACATCCATGCCCGAGGCAGGATTTGAACCTGCGACCGTAGCAGTCGCACGGTTCCGGACTGCGCGCCTAGAACCGCGAGACCACCGCGGCCGGCATACCTCTATCCTCTGAATTTTTCTGTCTGAGATCATCCCGAAAGCGGAGTGTACAGCATTCCCGAAGATACAGCTGAAGAACTGGAGCAGAGCAGCGAACTTTACAGTCCTGTCGAGAGTTAGGGGATGACACAGGGATGTTTGAAAGAATTCGTAACTTACTGAACAGCGAATGTAAATAGGCCCCATACCCAGTTGGCTGGTCGAAAACAACTAAGTTCTTGTGCTTCAGAAACCTTGAAGCCCCGCGTGTCAGGAATAACTGAAGGCAGACCTGTCTGTGCTATGAGACTTACGCAATTACTGGCCTCAACTGTTATTCTACCAACGAGGCGGCATCTCTAACGGTCTACAAATAACTAAACAAAAAATTTGCTTCGCTAGAAATATTTTGTTCTGATATAACATATAACGTACTTTTCTCGAGGGCTCTGTGTTTGAACTTAACACATTCATAGTATATATGTTCACAGCATTTGAGTTTTTTTGCCGGAGAGATGGCTCGTCGATAAACCATATACTAAGAACGTTTCAAACGGGACTCGAGTAAAACGACTATCTTTCCCAAACTTGCGTAATCGCTTGAAATCTTCTACGGAGTAACAACAGCAGAAGACATGTTTTCCTTATAAATCCCTTTGTTTAAACGAGATTTTATATTTTATATCTCTGTAACAAATCACAGCAGTCAGTCTGCAACAACTTGTTGCATTGCTCAGCGGGTTGCCTTATCATTAGTACTTAGCATTCAAGAAGACACCATTTAAACTGTGAAATGCATTCAACGTCACTAGACGACGCATTTCGTCGTCGTCTTTATCTCTAGGAGGCTCGAAAGCGTGCTCCACTGAGCAACAGATTAACTAGAAATAATAGCCAGTAAACATTTTTGTAGTTCAAGGTATTATCTTGTATTTGTGAAATCTGTTTCCACAAGTATTTTAAAGCGAAACGGTCAACCCGCCCAGCAGTCGCCTTGAAATGTGTGTGGAGCCGCCTGCGACGTGCAGAACCAGTGAATCATCTGTGTCAACGAAAGATATTATCAACTATCTGAGATTCAGAACGAACGTGTGTGTGTGTGTGTGTGTGTGTGTGTGTGTGTGTGTTAATTTGCAACGACTTCCTGTACTAGTCATAATAATACCAAACAATCCGAGTGCGTCCATTCAGTGCGCTCACTCAAACCATTTGTAGTACCATTATTTGTTTTTGCTTTTCATCTTCTAGTTAAATACTCGTCTTCTGCAAATGAATTTTGGTTATTTCATTTTAACCAAAAGCAATTCAGATAATTAGGTATCTTTAATGGTTTATAAATAACTAAAAAAATATGCGTCACTAGAAATACTTTGATCTGACATATGTAATGTACTTTGGTCGAGAACTCTGTATTCGAGCTTAACACATTCACAATATGTGTGGTTGTTCACAGAGGGGTGTTACGCTCAAATGCAGACTTCTTGAGGAAACTATAAAACAACGAGGCGTAACAATGCAGATATTTCGACATTGTTCGTATCCTAGGAGCAATCAACACGGGAACTGCGACCTGACGATGGCGCAAAACCTCCGAAATGCGTCATAAATAAAAACTTACTATTCAGTAACTACTCACGTTGTGTTTTTGTTTCTATTTTAAACTGAGAGCCAGGGGACTAGTCTAACAAACACGGCTATTTAAACAAGCAAAAAAACAAAAAAAAAGGAAAAAAACAAAGAAAGGTGAAAGATTTAAGCAAGCGTATTATTTCATATACTGAAGTGACAAATCTCTCTCTCTCCCTTTCCAAACATTAATCCCGACTTGCGGGGTCTGCTGTTTTGCTACATCTCCTCCATTTCTCCCTGTCGTTGACATCTTCTGGTCTTAAGCCAACAATGTGCGTGTCTCCCCTGACGTTGTCAGTCCATCTGTTTGCCGGTCTTCCTGGTGGTCTTGTTCCTCCTGGCTTGATGTAGAGAGCTGTTTTTACAAATGAGTTGTCTTGCTTTCCATGACGTGGCCGTACCAGCGGAGACGGGCTTCCCTCACTTTGTCGGTGATCGGCGCGACACCAAATCTTTGTCGGACGTCTGTATTTTACACGTGGTCACATCGTGTCAGCCCCATGGACCATCGAAGATTCTTCATCTCCATGGTGTGTAACATTTGCTTCAGTTGTTTCGTCATAGAATGACACTCAGTCCCATACACTGCTGCTGGGCGTACCATGGTCCCATATATACGTACTTTTGCCTTTAGATGCTGAGGCATCTTTTTATCTGAGGTGCCAAATTTCATGGAATATCTCCTAATATCGTGTCACACCTTCTTTTACCTAGAGTAGTGCAGCAACTCGACATTGCACGGACAACAAGTCGTTGGAAGTCCCCTGCAGAAATACTGAACCACGCTGCCCCTATAGCCGCCATAATTACGAAAGTGTTGCCAATGCAGGCTTTTGTGGAGGAACTGACCTCTCGATTTCGCCCCATAAATGTTCGATGGGCTTCATGTCGGGCGAGCTGCGTGGCTAATCATTCGCTCTAATTGTCCAGAATGTTCTTCAAACTGGTGAGATGGTGCAGCCATCCATAAAAATTTCATCGTTGTTTGGGAACATAAAGTCCATGAATGGTCTCCAAGTAGCCAAACTCCAATCATTTCCAGTCAACGATCGGTTCAGTTGGATCACAGAACCCAGTCCAGTCCACGTAAACACAGTCCGCACCATTATGCAACCACCACCAACTTGCACAGTGCCTTGCTGACAATTTGAATCCCTGGTTTCGTGGGGTCTGCGCAACATTCGAAACCTACCATCAGCTCTTACCAACTGAAATCGGGATTCACCTGACCCGGCCACGGTTTTCCAGTCGTCTAGGGTCCAACCGATGCGGTCACGAGCCCAGGACAGGCGCTGTCGCGCTGTTAGCAAACACAACTCGCGTCAGTCGCCTGCTGTCATAGTCCATTAACGCCACATTTCGCCGCAGTGTCCAAGCGGTTTCGTTTGTCGCACGTCCCACATTGATTTCTGCGATTTTTTCACGCAGTGTTGCTTGTCTGTTAGCACTGACACCTGTACGCAAACGTATCTACTCTCCACTGTGAAGTGAAGGTCATTGGCCACTGCGTTGCCCGTGGTGAGATTTAATGCCTGAAACTTGGTATTCTCGATACACTCTTGACACCGTGCATCTCAAAATACTAAATTTCCTAACGATTTCCGAAATGGAACGTCCCATGCGTCTAGTTTCAACTACCATTCCGCGTTCAGAGCCTGTTAACTCCAGCCGTGCGGTCACAATCATGTCAGAAACCTTTTCACATCACTCAACTGAGTACAAATAACAGCTTCGCAATGCACTGGCCTTTTAAACCTTGTGTACGCGATACTACCAAATGGTTCAAATGGTTCTGAGCACTATGGGACTTAACATCTGAGGTCATCAGTCCCTTAGAACTTAGAACTACTTAAACCTAACTAACCTAAGGACATCACACACATCCATGCCCGAGGCAGGATTCGAACTTGCGACGTATCAGTCGCGCGGTTCCGGACTGAAGCGCCTAGAACCGCACGGCCACCGCTGCCGGCGCGCTACTACCATCATCTGTATATGTGCATATCGCTATCCCATGACTTTGGTCACCTTAGTGTACAATATTTGTTCTAGTTAATTACATTACATGTTAGTATGTACATCGTTTATCTCTCATTAATCGGACCTTTTTAGTAACTGTACAGTATTTGTGTAAACTGAGGTTTTCCCGGCGTACAGAAATCTTGAAAATTTCTCGGGTGTTCAGCCCAGTAGCGTCGTCCAAAAGGCACGATATTTCGGCAAGCCGACTTCTTGCCATCTTCAAGCGTTCTTGAAGTCATCTGATATTCCGGACGTAATAGGGCCAATAATTTACGACGAGAATAATTATATTTGAATTCATTCAACTTCCGTAGTAGATCTTGGCAAGAATTCAGTTATCATTTATTGACATTGAACAGTACAGTACTGAATTGCTGCAACTCCCCCCCCCCCCACGAGTGTAAAATGACATGAGTTTCAACTCACACATATCAAACAGATAGAAGATGGTAGTGCCTGTGGACAAAAAGCACTGCAAAAGTTGGATAACAGAGAATTGTCGAAAAACATTGCTGCCTAATTTGGTATTGGAACTCCAACAGCTTCAGAGTGGAAGAACATCATTCCAGGATTCTCAGACGCCGGACGGAGTGGCCGAGCGGTTCTAGGCGCTTCAGTCTGGAACCGCGCGACCGCTACGGTCGCACGTTCGAATCCTGCCTCGGGCATGGATGTGTGTGATGTCCTTAGGTTAGTTAGGTTTAAGTAGTTCTAAGTTCTAGGGGACTAATGACCTCAGACGTTAAGTCCCATAGTGCTCAGAGCCATTTTTTGATTCTCAGACACAGATGTCAATAGCGTAAATGGTTTACTTCGAAATGACAATGTCTACGGTATAATTTATAATGATGAAATGAACGTCTTCCATTCGTCTGCAGACAATGGCGATTGTGATGATGGATTATCTAATGAAGCTGGCGCTCCGTCTGAATACATTATGACACATACAGCGGCAACAATGCAGCTGAACAAAATATTGTTTTATTTGGAGCGCTATGCGAAACAACTTAGACCGGTGAGATGCCCAAATGATCATGCTGCAAATAAGCGACAAACGAATCTGGCTCAAAAGAAACGCGCTGATTATTTCAGATTAAAAATCTCACTTATTCCAATATCTGGTCAACATTTATCTGAAAATAAATAGTTGTTGTTGTAGTTTTCAGTCCTGAGACTGGTTTGATGCAGCTCTCCATGCCATACAGTAAAGCTGCATGCCCTCGGGAAAAATTACGGCTGTAGTTTCCCCTTGCTTTTAGCCGTTCGCAGTACCACAACAGCAAGGCCGTTTTGGTTAGTGTTACAGGGCCAGATCAGTCAATCATCCAGGCTGTTACCTTTGCAACTACTGAAAAGGCTGCTGCCCCTCTTCAGGAACCACACGTTTGTCTGGCCTCTCAACAGATACCCCTCCGTTGTGGTTGCACCTACGGTACGGCTATCTATATCGTTGAGGCACGCAAGCCTCCCCACCAACGGCAAGGTCCATGGTTCATGGGGGGGGGGGGGGGGAATAAATATAAAAAAATGTGTTTGTTGCATTTAACCTATGTCATCCTATTGTTTTCTGCTTCTGTGGGCTTCCGATTATGTAGTGGACCCAGGTCCCGCAGTCCGGACAAATGAGGTACCACTGCATACTTTAACTCCGCGCCCACTGTTACAGCTCTCGTTTAAATATTCCTGACGGAGACTTCTCTGCTGTACATGGATTAAGAAAAAAACTCTCTCAGTGAGACAGGTAACATGTGAACGGAAGCAAAAAGCTCTATAAACGAAAATTCCCAAATGAGTGAACATAAACTGACGGGAAAAAAATCGCCACATCAAGAAGGAAATGTGCGACATAAACGGAAGTTGGTAGGCGTGTCTCTAGATGTGGAAGACGTTGTCTATTCAGATTTCGCACAAGTCGGATGAGAGTGGCGCTAATAGCCTCACTACGATGATGCAAATCATGTTTGTATTAAATACACATTGTAACGGTTGTGAGCATTAGTTACTTTGAGATTGAACGAGGTGCGATGACGTTAGTCCAGAATATCTTCAAGGCGACAAAGACGCCATTAGCAACAACACCCAGAGTTTGAACGAGGTCATGTAGGGCTACGAGAAGCTGGATGTTTCTACTTCGATACTGCAGAAAGACTTGGCAGGAATGTAGGCCACTGTACGTGATCGCTGGCAGCGGTGGTCACGAGACTGTACTGTCGCAAGAACACTAGGCCCCGGACGGTCACATGGCACTACCGTGAGGAGAGACCATCTTGTTCGGCAAATGGCTCTGGCGCATCGTATCGCCTCTGCAGCAGCAACCTGAGCAGCAGTTGGCACCACAGTGACACAACGAACAGCTTATTACAAATCGGTTACTTAAAGGACAGATCCGAGCCAGAGGCCCTGTAGCGTGCATTCCACTGATCGCAAAGCACCGCCATTTGCGACTTCAGTAGTGTCAAGCGAGAGCTCATTAGAGGGCAGGGTGGATATATGCTGTGTTTTCTAATGAAAGCTTGTTCTGCTTCGGGGTCAGTGATAGCTGTGTGTTGGTTAGGAGGAGGCCAGTTGAGGGCCTGCAGCCAACCTGTCTGCATGCTAGACACACAATGGATCTACGCCTGGAGTTATGGTCTGGAGTGCGATTTCGTATGACAACCGGAGCACTCTTTTGGTTATCCAACGCACCCTGACTGCAAAACAGTACATAAATATGGCGATTCGATCTATCGTGGTGGCATTCATGAACAGCATTGTTGGTGATGTTTTCCAACACGATAACGCTCGCACACATGGCGCTGTTGTAATCCAACGTGCTCTACAGAGTGTCGACATGTTGTCATGAACTGCTCGATCACCAGATCTCTCTCCAATCGAGATCATATGAGACATCCAGAATGAGATTTTCACTCTGCAGCGGAGTGTGCGCTGATATGATACTTCCTGGCACATTAAAACTGTATGCCGTACCGAGACTCGAACTCGGGACCTTTGCCTTTCGCGGGCAAGTGCTCTACCATCTGAGCTACCCAAGAACAACTCACGACTCGTCCTCACACGTCCCGAGCTCGAGTCACAGTCCAGCACACAGTTTTAATCTGCCAGGAAATCTCATATCAGCGCCCACTCCGCTGCAGAGTGAAAATCTCATTCTGGAAACATCCCCCAGGCTGTGGCTAAGCCATGTCTCTGCAATATCTTTTCTTCCAGGAGTGCTAGTTCTGCAAGGTTCGCAGGAGAGCTTCTGTGAAGTTTGGAAAGTAGGTGACTTGGTACCGGCGGAAGTACAGCTGTGAGGAAGGGGCGTGAGTCGTGCTTGGGTAGCTCAGATGGTAGAGCACTTGCCCGCGAAAGGCAAAAGTCCCGAGTTCGAGTCTCGGTCTGGCACATAGTTTTAATCTGCCAGGAAGTTTCATATGAGACATCATCGGAAGGCAACCCCAGCGTCATCCACAAAGCGCATTAACCGTCTCTTTATTGACTGAGCAAGTGCAACGGGTGTGGATCTCCATCCCACAGACTGACATCCGGCAACTGTACAACACAATGCATGAAATGGCAAATTCCAGATAGCATCTCAGAGACTAATGTTCTTTGGTGAAGAAGGCATTTTCAACCTCCACAAAAGTCATTGTCAGTCAGAACACAACCCGCATGTCACCTGTCAACGTTGCTTTCAGGCAAGATTTGGCATAAACCTTAATGGCAGTGGAAGCTTGCACATCGAGAAAATTCCAGACAGAAGCCTTTGAAGTGTGATGTTACAAGGGACTATTGAAGAAAAAAAAAAGTTAAAATGTGTGTGAAATCTTATGGGACTTAACTGCTAAGGTCATCAGTCCCTAAGCTTACACACTACTTAACCTAAATTATCCTATGGACAAACACACACACCCATGCCCGAGGGAGGACTCGAACCTCCGCCGGGACCAACCGCACAGTCCAAGAATGCAGTACCTTTGACCGCTCGGCTAATCCCTCGCGGCCCGACTATTGAAGATCAGAGGGATTGATCACGTAAGTAATAAGGACATACGTCATGCATGGAGCGAACGAGAAAACATGCCTAGTAAGCAAAACTTCGATTCGAAGAGATAGAACGGCTGGGCACATATTATGACATGTCTTTGCTGAAAGCTAAAGCTGAAGCTGAATGGACGGTGGGAGGAAAAAATTGCAGGAACGGATTGCTGATAGTGGACACAGCAGATACGCTGCAATGGAGAGGGTAGCGGTGGCAGGTATTGAGAACTGTATCAAACCTGCCTCACTGTTAATGACCAAAACACGAACAATTTTTAGCTGTGTATTTTGTCGGCTCGCAGGTGTTCAGTGAATGAATTTTGCAAGCGCTGGTGTCGGGAGATTCCGTCCGACAGCATGAAAGCCAAGCCTTTGCGTTCCGAGGTTATTCTGTCAGCCCTGGTCACGTTATCATGGGTGCCATTGACTGACAACTGGACTCTACGCTGCGGCTGCACGAGTTGCCCTTCCATTCTTTACACGTGGCTCAAATGCAGCAGGCGGCTGCCGTAAGATTTCTCGGGAACCGTCGCAGGCGTCCTTTGGAAGTCGAGTCGGCGTTTGGGTCGCGCAGTAATCGCGCATTTGAGTGTATGGCCTGCCTATATTGTTGCCCGCTTTTCGCCACTCGCGAACGAAGCGACGGACGGCGATAAACAAAAATTACGGAGATAAAATCGGAACGTTTTTCACGTACGTGAAGCAAAAGACAATCGCCCAACTACTCGTGCGGCGCAATATCAAGGACAACTTAAATCTTGTTTCTTCTCCCAAACTAGGCAGGATGAAATTCCAATTACGTTCCGATGCAACCACTCTCTGTGAGTAACTGAACAATTTTCAGTGCCTCTATCATATTTTGCATAGAGATTAGGCGTGAGAAGGCGCATAATGCTTGAAGAGGTCAAAATTGCTGCCTTTATTTCCACAATTATTTTACCAGTGATTAACTGACGCAAGACTTTACACAATCGTAGTTATAGTTGCTCTGATTTTCAATCTGAAGACTGGTTTGATGCAGCTCTCCACACAATTCTACTCTACACAAGAGTGTCCTGCAGTTCACGCTATCAGAAGCGCTGTCTAAATTTACAAATGCTATAAACGTAGATTTGTTTTTCTTCAATCTGTCTTCGGAGGTAAGTCGTCGGGGCAGTATCGCTCGCGTGCTGCTATGTTTCAGCAGAAGCCAAACTGACCGTTACAGTGATCCGCTTCTATCGGTTTGCCGTTCCTCTGTAAATGATTCGTGTCAAGTATTTTGCAGCTATGACAATTAAACTGATAGTTCCGTTATATTTACACTTGCCACCATTTATCTTTCTTACAACTGGAATTATTACATTCTTCTTGAAGTCTGAGGGTATTTCGTCTGTCTCAAATATTTTGCTGACACCAGATGGAATAGTTTTGTCATGGCTCGCTCTCCCAACGATCGCAATACATACGAGTGAACGTCACCTAATCCACGGGCCTTGCTCCGACTTAGGTCGTTTAGTGCTCTGTCAGATTGTTCTCAGTACAGTCCCTCATTACAGGGTGAAGAAAAAAATTCCGCACTTGGCGGCCAGCATGCGATTCAACATCCCAATTCATGACGAAAGTGTATGTAGCAGAACCTAGTTTCGCTAACAGGTTTAACAGAAATGCAAATAAAAAATAAATAAATAAAAAAACGAAGATCTGGCAACCCTGTAACTGCGTGCAGCGCGGCCAAGAACAGGGAGCATGAACTCTGCACTGTGCCGGGAGTGTCCCATTTGCTCAGTGAGATGAGTCAATGCCGTGGGGAATGTATATGCAGACTCGCCGATGTTCGAGTAGCGTTCGCGTCAGACATTCTTCTGTCAGTTAAAGCATATAACTGTAACCAATTTACACCTTCACGTTGTGGTATCTTGTGTATTTCTTTCTGTTATTGTTAGCTTTATTTAAACATTAAGACATAACATGAATTTCTTACAGCGTAAACGACGACTTTGTTTTGCCCTTGGCACAAATAAAGCGACTGGAACCGCGCGACCGCTACAGTCGCAGGTTCGAATCCTGCCTCGGGCATGGATGTGTGTGATGTCCTTAGGTCAGTTAGGTTTAAGTAGTTCTAAGTTCTAGGGGTTAATGACCTTGTAAGTTAAGTCCCATAGTGCTCAGAGCCATTCGAACCAACAAATAAAGCCATAAGAAAATAATAGTGGATACAGTAACATTGTCTGCATCCAATAAGGTACAAGAAACACAATAGGTAGGCTACACTAGAGTGGACATTATGTTACGCTCAATAATTCCATTCTATACGTTTGACGTCCAGGCTTATCTTGACAGAGAGCCAATACGGACTTAAGAGCAAGGTTCGCTTTAGAGAAGATGTTCAAAGCGATCACCCAGCATTTGAAAAAACTTCGCCAATCGCTGGATCACACTTTGCGGGACCCCAGCAACACATCTGCATCCGCCATTGCCGAAGCGGCATTCACGCGTCCTATTAAGTCGTGAACGTCCGTGAGTGGTGTGCTATAAACCTGTTCTTTTAAGTACCCCCCTCCCCCGCCCACCAAAAAAAAATCTAGTAGATTAAGGTCCAGGGAACGAGCAGGCCAGGCCAACGGACTTACGCGACCAAAGAATTTCCCTCGAAACGCTTCATGTAAATAGTTTCGCACATTAATTCCAGACTGCGACGGTGCATCATGCTAAAACCATAGCTGTCGTCGAACACCAAGTAGAAAGTTCTCTAATGCGTCAGGCAAAGTATTGCACAGACCTACGATGCAGGGGCGCATTCAACTTGTCCAGCAATAGGTATGGGCCCAAAAGCACTCCTCCCACGATTGCGGCCCACAGGTTTATACCAAAGCATGCCTGAAAGCCACGTTCACAGGTGACATGTGGGTTATGTTCTGACCGATAGTGGCTGTTGTGGAGGGTGAAAATACCTTCTTCACGAGTGAAGCTAGATTCATCAGTGCATATCACCTTATTTGTTCGTTATCTTCCATTTGGTGCAAAAGAGCCCATTCACGAAACTGTACTCGGTTTTCTGGCCGCAGGTGTTGAGTTAACGTGTAGTTCTTAATCGTGCAACACTTCAACAACCAGTCTTTGAGATAACCCAAACTGTCTTGCAAGATCACGAGTACTTCGGTGAGTCCTTAGACGGATTCTATACATTACTTGTGGACGAAGATTACCGGTTTCCCGAAGGCGTTGCCCCAGGCGACGAAAAATATTCTTAGCAGGACGGACGCTTTGAAGGTATCATGCGCCATACACACGTGTAGCAGCAATACCTAGGACCAAAAGCATACCGACGAATTCATCGTTTGTTTACTTCAGCAGGAAGCCACTCTACATGATCTTCACAGAACCAGTTGTGGTTTTGCACAGTGTGGTTAGTAGACACATGCACGGAGTTTAATGGATCCCACTGTCCCGTGACAGGCTACTGTCATGTCTCAAAATGATGTCCGGCTTGATAGGGTGGATGAGAGCTATTCTCCATTCTGTGGGTATCTCTTCTTCTTTCTAGATTTTATCGAAAACACACTGAAGGGATGTAATTGCATTTGTGTCAGCCTTTTTCCATAGTTCGGTCACTATTTGGTTTTCTCCGGACGCTTTGTTGTTTTTAAGTTCTGAAATGACCTTATGTAGTTCTTCAGTCGTCCGTAGTTCTGAGTCCGGCTTCTCAATGTTATTTTGGATGGATTCAAATTTTTCAAGGAAGGGTGCACAATTCAAGATTTTCTCAAGGTAGCCTGCTAGTACTTTGCAGTTTTCCGTGTTATTGTGAGCGACGCTCCCATTTACATCTCTAAATTGGAGAGTGGGTGCTTTGTATGTAGTTAACCTTTGTTTGAAAGTTCTGTAAAAGCTTCTCTTATGTTGTTTTTAGCAAGTTCTTCATCAATTTGGAGGAGAGTTTTGTTTTCATGTGCCTTCTTAATCCATTTTATATTTTTACCTACCAGTTTTCTAAATGTAATGAAATTCAATCTGCTTTCTTCTGTTTTCTGTGATTGCCAGTTTTGTCAAGCCTGTTTTCTTGTTTCAATGAGGGCATCACATTCCAAGCAACCACCAGTCATGTTTTTTACTTTTTAAGAACCTTGTTTACCACTTCTTCTGCTACTGTATGTATGCTTGTATTACAACTACAATTCTAGTGTTACCTGCAAAAAGAATTCTGCTTATTGCATATTAGAAGGAAGATCGTTTATACATATGAGGAGCAATAGATTATTATATCCACTGTGGACGACAAACTACAAATTATGATTTAAATTGGCGGTTGATAATCCACCAATGTATGTCATATGAGCTCCTGATATTTCAACAACTACTTCTATTTCCTCCCAAAAACATTTCTTTAATGTTCCTACATGTGGCATATATCTTTCACCTACTCGTTTATGCTGATATGGCCTTGCATTTGTCCTCTAACAATTCCTGCTTTCCCATTTTGTGCTTTCCGTCAATCTCATTTTGCACATGTTTGTATTCTCTTTTGCCTGCAAGTTGCTACATTTTTGCATTTCCTCATTTCGATAATGAAGTCCAATGTCACCAGGGTTATCCTTGGATTTCTAGTAGGTCTTGTCTTGTTGTCTATTTCATCATCTTCTGCCTTCAGTATTCCGTCCCTCAAAGCTTTAGTCATCTTCTGTTGTATTCCTTTCCCCTGTTGCAGTCAATGTTAACTAATGCTCGCTTTGAGAAACGGCCAACTTCTGATTGTTTCAATGTATCCAGTTCGCATCTCCTTAATTTCCTATCTTTCTCCAATTTATTTAGTTTTAATCAGTACTTTACGAAAAAAATTACAGCTTTCAAAAGGCATTTGTTTACCTTTTACTATGGCAGTCAGTATAAAAAAATAAGAGGCATGAATATACTGCAATAAATCTGTTAACACGCTAATATTTAAAGGTTTGAAAGCAAAATAAAAATATATTAGGCATCATAGTAGAATAAGTGTTATGTTATTGTCTGTTTCTCAACTCTGAGGAGTATTAATCGGCGACTTTTCTGTTATAAAATAGGAATTCCTAAACGAACGGCAGTCTCTTCTAATTCAGATTTCTAATTTTCAGTGTTAACCTAGTATAACTGATGCATGAATAAAATTATATTTTGTACACTTTTTCTTGCTCTACTTTTTAGAGCGTTGGATATGCTAGATTTAATTGCACGAGGTTGTAATTTGAGATTGTTAACTCAGAATGGTTCATCCGTATTCATATTAACTATATCACGAGATGCAGGCACTAAGACAATACGCTTATCACCTAGGCATTAAAGTAATGCACTTTTAGCTGGTTCAATGAAAAAGTACCACATTAACGAGCCAACAGTCTTGGGATCGATCCTTCATCAGTCCTCGTTTTTTTTTATCAGTCTTCTAAATTCCTTTACCTCTAGCAATTTTCGTCAATTTGAAAAATGCCTTGATGCAGCTATGTGCGGATGCTTCGTTAAACTGTAGGCCCCCTTGTAACTATCCGGGTAACTACATTTACAGGTCGGAAGAATGCAACGGCGTGCCATCTCCCAACAAGACGACGACTAGGAAAGCACTGTGGTGATCAAACCAACGTTCAAACTTAGGGCGCCTTTACTTTTTACCATTAAGAAAATACCGGGTGAATAACTATTAAATGTTCAGTACACAACAAGTTTTCTTTGCCTCTTGGAGCTCACCAAATCAGTTACATAAAAAATACCTGTTTTAGAATATTGTCCGTCACGGCTGAATTTCTGCGGAAGCTCATGTTTGTAGTCGTAAAATATAAAGGAGTGGACGTCAGCAGTCTCCAACAAGGTTTTAATTAAAGCGCGATGTATATCATTCTGGTAAGGCTCATCTTAAGTTGCTTAATATATTGTCATTATTTTTTGACGACAGTTTCTACAGACCCTATTAAAGATATAAGTTAGTCTAGTCAGATGAAACAGATGTGCCGTAAAGAACAATTATGTAGAGCTATTTACTTCTGTTATAAACTGTGCACGCTAGAAGTACGAACAGAAACAACATTTGCGACAGAAGGCTGATGTTACTTGCTTTGTATTTTACGAATGTAAGGAGTCATGGACCCGACGGTAAACACTCCAGATAAAAATAAGATTATAGAAAACTTGCAGCAGCGGAACTTCTGCCGACTATTTATGTTTACATTAGCCAAAAAAAAAAGTAAACCACTACAATGAGTTGCAATCAAAATATCCTGGGGAGTACGATGAGACTACGAAACTCAGTTAAACAACAGCCTAACATATATAGTCGCGACACTCACTTCTGAGAACAAAATAATTACCGTCTGACAGTTGGAACAACTGGCAACCCTGGCGGGAGGAAAACCAGCAATAAAACAGATGTTTATTTGTAATTATTTTTCCATCTCTTTAATGAAACAGTTATTACATGTTTGTTTCCATGCTTTCGGAAATTATCAAGAACATGAGTGATCGAGAAATGAACGTTCAGGGACATAAGCTACAACTCATTTTTCTTCTTTCGTTTCACTCTCTTTGGGGTACGCTGGATCAATCATTTCTTTATGCGTTGTTCTTTTCTTAGGGCCCAGTATTTCTTCATTCTTTCTGATCTTCTTTTCCTCTCTTCTTTCGAGATGAAGGGTTTGGTCTTTTGTGTAGATATGTCTTGGAACCTTATGTTTTAATCTTTAATAATTAATTTTGCTGTTCGATCAATACGCGAATTTTCTGAAATCTTTAATTCTACTATGTCTTCCTCTGTTTCTTTAAACCAGTTGGGTTTCGGTTTCCGGTTACGGAAAAAGTCAAAGATTTGTTTAGTTCATCTATTGGAATTAATACTGAGAAGATAACCATAAAAATTTATCCTTTTTCGCATAGTATCTGAAAGTTTTTCAATTTTCTTGTAGAGAGTTTCATTTTTGATGTATATAATTTTATTGTCTTGAAATTTTGGTCATATGATTTTTCTTAAAATTTTTCTTTCCTTTAGCTCAAGTTTCTCCATTTGGCTTTTGAAATTCATGTTTAGTGTTTCGGCTGCATACACTGCTTCTGGCTTAATCACTGTCTTGTAGTGTGTAATTTTGGATCCCTATGAAAGGGATTTTTTATTGTATGTATTTTTTGTTGGTTGGAAGGCCAAATCAAGTTTATTTTTTCTGGATTCTATTGCTTTTCTTTCTCCAGCATTCCAACTAATCCATTCTCCGAGATATTTGAATTCTTTTACTCTTTCAATCTTTTGTTCTTGAACTTTGAGGTATTTACATGAATGCTTGATGTTTGTCAATATCTTCATTTTATCAAAGGAGATGTGAAGACCTATTTTACCTGCTTGTTTCTTTAGTTCAAGGATTTGCTCCTGTGCTTCTTCCATTGTTTCAGCAAAAAGGGCCATATCATCTGCAAAAGCAATGCAATTTACTTTAAGGTTCTTCTTTTTGCAACCCAGTCTTATACCACTCTTAATATTTGTGTTCCATTCTCTGACTACTTCCTCAAATGCACAATTGAACAGCAACGATGAGAACCCATCCCCCCATCGCACTCCATTTTTTATTTCAAAGGGTTCCGATAATTCGCCCATAAATTTAACCTTCGAAAAAGTATTTGTAAGGGTAGCTTTTATAATATTAGTTGTTTTCTTATCCAAACCCATTTCTTCCAGGACTGATAATACAGAATCTCTATCAAACGAATCTTATGCTTTTTTGAAATCAATGAATAAGATTAAATATGTCTTTGCCCTTGATTTTTGGTATGCCAAGATATTTTTGAGGTTTAGTATTTGTTCTGAACACGATCTACCCTTTATAAAAGCTCCCTGGTGATCCCCGATTTGCGGGTCCAATTGCGGCTCTGCCCTGTTCAAAAGGACTTTAGAAAGAATCTTGTATGTTATATAGAGCAGTGGTATTCCTCTGTGATTCTTGGGGTCCGTCTTCAAACCTTTCTTGTTGATAGGGTGGATGAGAGCTATTCTCCATTCTGTGGGCATCTCTTCTTCTTTCTAGATTTTATCGAAAACACACTGAAGGGATGTAATTGCATTTGTGTCAGCCTTTTTCCATAGTTCGGTCACTATTTGGTTTTCTCCGGACGCTTTGTTGTTTTTAAGTTCTGAAATGACCTTATGTAGTTCTTCAGTCGTCCGTAGTTCTGAGTCCGGCTTCTCAATGTTATTTTGGATGGATTCAAATTTTTCAAGGAAGGGTGCACAATTCAAGATTTTCTCAAGGTAGCCTGCTAGTACTTTGCAGTTTTCCGTGTTATTGTGAGCGACGGTCCCATTTACATCTCTAAATTGGAGAGTGGGTGCTTTGTATGTAGTTAACCTTTGTTTGAAAGTTCTGTAAAAGCTTCTCTTATGTTGTTTTTAGCAAGTTCTTCATCAATTTGGAGGAGAGTTTTGTTTTCATGTGCCTTCTTAATCCATTTTATATTTTTACCTACCAGTTTTCTAACTGTAATGAAATTCTATCTGCTTTCTTCTGTTTTCTGTGATTGCCAGTTTTGCCAAGCCTGTTTTATTGTTTCAATGAGGGCATCACATTCCAAGCAACCACCAGTCATGTTTTTTACTTTTTATGTTAGGTGCTATCCGTTCGGCTGTAGTAATGATGTTTTCCTTGATATTCTCGTAGCTTTGTGTCTGAATGGTTTCTGTTGCTTTTGTGAATTCATCTGATTTTAATATTTTTTCCGTGCTGTACTTCCGACCCTCAATTTGTTTCATGCTGCGTTTCCTGTTTGGGGCGACTTTGAACTTAATTTTGGAACGGTAGTGGTCTGAATCCAAATTTGCACCCTTGAGTGCTCTAACATTCATGATTTCTTTGCGAGAAATCTTCTTGATTGCTACATGATCAAGTTGAAATTCCCCAAGGCTAGGATTTGGGGATATACATGTCTTTTGTCTTCGTGGTAGTTTCTTGAAAGCTGTAGATTTAAGAATTAAATTGTGTTCTTGGCAAAGTTCTATTAGCCTCACACAATTTCTGTTTGTTCTTTTGTTTGCAGGATAGCCTCCAACTATTTTCTTATATCTTTTTTCTTTACCAATCTCTGCATTAAAGTCTCCAAGAAGAATGATGATGGAATTTTCTGAATAATGTCATCTAGATGATTCCAAAAGGCCTCCACTTTTTCTTTGTTTTCCCTGTTATCTTCATTTATAGGGGCATGTGCATTGCTAATTGTGTAGATTTTGTTTGTGCTTGTGAATGTAAGACTTGAGATTCTTTCTGATTGGGAATCAAAGTCAACTATTGAGTTCAAGATTTGTTTGTTGATTATAGAGGCTGTTCCAAGATGTGGTACATTTTTCGTTACTCTCGGTCCCACTTTCCCTTTGTATATCCTAAAATCTTTGGAATCGAAGGTATCTGTATCCATGTATCGTGTTTCTTGAATGGCTGTTATGAGTATGTTGTGGATCTGTTAGATGTTTCAGTTTTCCGGTTTTCAACAATGAGTTTGCATTGAAAGTTGCTAGGTATGTTGATTGCCTATGTTGAAATTTGGATGAGATTCTAAGACACTCCAACTGGTCTTTGTGCAATGTTGCAGACTCTGCTGACGTACTGGCGTACGGTGGATCGTCCACCTGGGGTAAAATAGTTTACATCACATACTTCCATGATTGATGAAAGTTATTGTGGGTGTGGTCCAAAGGCCACAAAAAATATAACCAAGATTGTGAGTCCTGGAGGTAATTCTTCCGCTCTCTCCGCCGTTGGGAATCTGAACTTCCTCTTCCGCCTTTGAGACTGTTGATTTCACCTAGTAACCCTAGGCAGGTGCCATCCGGAGCCAGATGGACCCGTGTTTTTTAACGAGGTGTTACTCCTCCCCCTCCTCCTTCCTCATCACTTGCGAAATGAGGCCCCGGACTTGGGACTGGCAACTTATTCATGAACAAATACTTTAGAATAAATGTATAATTTCAGTTTACTTCACTTAAAAGCAATAAAACATAAACATATATTTCACGATTGAGAAGCATACATATATTTCTGTTGTGTGTTGTTATTTTGTTGATAGACACTCTTTTGACATGTAACAATTATGTACGGCTCTAATGATTCGCCCTGTCTTAAGCATCACTTGACTTTCTAAAACACGAATATTTTATAAGTGTAATTACTCTTGCTTCAAAAGCGAATAAGCTGAAGATTCCTGCAGTCTGTGGCGCAGACGTAGCAACAATTGTGGAATTGGTTTCTTCTGTGTTACGAAAAATTGTGATGGCTTATTTGGTACGTTAAAAATGTAGGTACTGCAAACGAAATTTTCACACTGCAGCAGATTGTGCGCTGTTACGAAAATTCGTGGAAGATTAACTGTGTGCTGTATCGAGGCCCGAATTCGGGACCTTTGCCTTTCGCGGGCAAATGTTCCACCAACTGAGAATCCCGCAGATTTATCAGGAAAACTTCTGTGAAATTTGGAAGGTAGGAGATGAAGTACTGGCGGAAGTAAAGCTGCGCGGACGGGTCGTGAGTCGTAGTTGAGTAGCTCAGTCAGTGCTCGCGGCAGGCGTAGGTCCCGAATTCGAGTTTATGTAAGTACATATTTCTGCAAGGAAGTTTCAGTGTAGGTATTGCATTGCATAAAAGTTTCCTTCATTCACTGATCTGACTTGAAGTGTAGTGAAGAAAACTTCACATTGTTTGCAATTTTTTTGCTTTTAAAAGAAAACGACATTTTTCAGTAAATATCCGTAGGTGAGAAGAGAATCGTAAAAAAAGTATAAAAACTGTTCTGTATTGTACTGTTTCATACCTCCCAGGGTCCTTAGGAAGGTAATGAAAGACAAATATGGTGTCATTTTCTAGTTAGTGTCGATTTTTATGCCACTACATACGCTCCCTAGTGTAAAAACTATGTTACAGAGCAATGTAAAGGATACTAAAACCTGTGTGAATACAAGACCTACGTCAAAACTACAAATTTTCTTTATTGATTACCGGTTTCGGCTCGTTAAAGTCCCGCCCTCAGACATAAAATGCAGAAAATTGTATATAGAAAGTGAACAGTAAAAAATACATTCAATATTTGAATTTCCATTATGCAGTACACACCAATCTAAAATGTTGTTCAGTGTGTGACAGTCATTACACATCGTCGTATTCTTAGAGTTAAGTCGCCCTAAAATGAAAAATCGTAATTGGTTATGTAAATGGCAAAAGTTAATCATTAATCAAATATTCTTATACAGCTCGTATAGCCGTACATGTATATAAACGATTGATAGCGACGTGTGTGGTAATATGGGCACTGTAACATTATTTGATTAGTGTTTAACGTTGTAAGTTTGCATAATAAACTTCGAGTTTTCATTTTAGGTCGACTTTGCTCTGAGACTACGACGGTGTGTAATGACTGAACACCATTTTAGATTGGTATCAACAGCGTAACGGAAATTCAAATACTGAACGAATTTTTTGCTGTTCGCTTTTTGTATACAACTTTCTGTATTTTAGATCTGAGGATGGCTCGTCATGTGCCGAAACCGGTAATCAATTGTGAAAATCTGCAATCTTGACGTAGGATTTTTACCGACACATGTTTTAAATCAACAGATCATGTATCTCCCCACTGAAAATGTCAAAGAATAACACGAAAGATACTGTTCCCACTCACTCGACATCGTATTCAGAAGTGTAGCTTACTGTCCGCTTGGAGCGCTGCTGTCACAGTGCGTAACAAAAATGATGAGTGTCGTGACTATGATTAAACTTTGCACCACGCCTGTTGTACAGATTGTCCACCCAATGAGGCTTTTACGGCCTTACACCAAGCTCCACAATACACTACAGACAAGGGAAACAGTAAATTTAGTTTCTTTTTCTTTTCCATGACTACGTGATCCCCCCCAAAAAAAACGGTTTTACCCATTTAGATACCTGCGGAGCTTTTTTTACCACCGGTTATTGTTCTTGGTAAGAAATGAGCGACATCGGAGACCATAGGTCACAACTCGTCCGCTCACCTGTCCAAAATTGGAGCCTGGCGGCTGCGGACAGCTGGGAACGGCCGCCTCCTGGAAGAAGATGCTCAGCGCCGTCTGCAACAGAAACGGGAGCCACAGTTTAGTACAGCGGCAATGAGTCCCCTCTCTAGCGTTCCGTTTTCTCTTCATTAGATGCGGATAAAAATGCTGTAGCGGTATCCTATTTATCTCGACCACCTCAAATAACTTTTTGACCACATGAAAAAAACCTATCAAGCAAATGTTGCTAAGTTACCAGCAGAACCACAACGAACATGACTGCGTGTTTTGTGACTTCGTTTGTTTACGAAGATATAAACACAAGTACGCCTTTTTGAAGTAGTGGCCTACATTTTTATTCAGCAGTCCACCTCCTCTCTTCAAAACATGTTCGAAACGTATTACAGTCTACCATTCACGTAAGTAGGCCGTAATCAAAAATGTAACACAAATTTCACTTCGACCCTCCTGTTCCAACACCCAGTGAGCACCCGGCGTAACTTAACTCGTCCACTTACTAGAGCTGACGTAAAAACATGGAAACAAGCATACACACCGGTCATTCAGTTAACCGTCTTCATTTGAAGATTTCTGTGAGTACAATATACACCAACCAAGAGAAAATAGGAATAGTACTCATCAATGGAGACTGCAATAATATTTTCCTAATAATAATAAGAATGAAAGTAAAATTTCGGGCGTGCAGCCGCATAAATTCATCATCTTCTAATATTTCGGCTGAATACCGTCCAGCCGTCTTCAGAACGAGCCGAGGTGACTAACGCTTCAGTACTTGCTCCGTCCTCTTAAACTCGAGGACCGAACCTCTCTGCGTATGCGGCCAAAGATAAACACGGCACCAGAGACGTTGATAGGCGGCAAAGAGGTGTAAACATATGCATGGAAATTAAATCTAAGGCTGCGCAGTCAATCCACAGGGTGATGTCGGTGTGTCACGGAGAGCTGCATTGTTGCGACGTCTTTGTGATTTAACTACAGAAAGTGCCGGATTCTATGATTTGTACAAGCTGAAGCCGATGTCTCTATTAATTAAATTCGTCGCCAACCGAATTTCAACTGCTTATTTCACTACTGACCGACAAATTTAATTAATAGAGCTAGCGGCTTCAGCTTGGACAAATCATGGAATTCAGCAATTCCCGTAATTAAATCACAAAGACGTCGCGACGGTGCAGCTCTCCGTGACACATCGATAACACCGTGTGGATCGACTGCGCAGCCAAAGATTTAATTTCCATGCATATGTTACACCTCTTTGCCGCCTATCAACGTATCTGGAGCCTTGTGGATCTTTGGCCGCATACGCAGTGGTTCGGTCCTCGAGTTCAAAAGGACGGAGCAAGTGCTAGAGCGTTAGTCACCTCGGTTCATTCTGAAGATGGCTGGACGGTATTCAGCCGACATATTAGAAGAAGAAGCTGAATTTATGCGGCTGCACGCCCGAAATTTTATGGAACAGTCTTTACGCCGCGAAACCATGACGATGCACAGAATGCAGGTAGTACAATGCTGTAGAGGGACGCTGCGAGACGTACAGGAAGAGTGTCAATGAGGTTCTGGAAAGTACCGACAGACATATGGAGCCATGCCAACGCCATTACCTCGATCGAGGATCCATGGCGCGAACAGGCCGATCGAGGTGGTCCCACAGATTCACTACCGAGTTTAAATAGGGGGTTTAGTGGCCAGGGGAGTACGGTAAACTCATCCTGGTGGTCTTCCAACCACATACGTTACACTGTCCTTTGTGACACGTTGCGCTTTGTCCTGCTGGTAGATGCCATCGTGCCGAGGAAAAAAACAAACAGCATGTAGGGGTTGGCTATGTCCCCAAGGATAGATGCTTACTTGTTTTGATCCGCTTTGCGGTCCAGAACGACGAGCTCACCAAGGAAATGCCACGAAAAACTTTCCCAGGATAATAACGCTCCCCTCTGGTTGCAGGGTGTGAGGTTACAAGGGATACTGTAATAGTATAACTAATTTGCTGGATGTGGTAACGTTTACTGTGGAAGAACAGTTGGGGTGTAGCAAGCACAAGTCAATATATTTATGGAGTCACCTTCTTGATAAAGAGAGGAGCCAGCATGTAACAGTTTCACACTGAATTACTTAGTTACATAATTGCCTATGTCTCAGTGCATAACTTGGTACATATGTTAATAATGTAAGGTATGCTTGACTTGCTAATCATTGGATTTGCTGGGTATCTGATCACTGAAATAGGAGTACTCCATCAACATAAGAGCTCTTCAAAACAGTTCAAAACTCAAATTTAAAGCATAGTAGCAGGGATAATAATTTGTACATTAAAGAACATGTTTAAAATAAAAATTAAGTTGTAAGTATGTTTGAGAACCTCTGCATAATAAGTTATTGTCTTTTATTGTGGAGGTACTGTTCAGTTTTCGATCTATGTAGAGCAAAATGAGTATTTCGTATGCCACACCTTTTAGGCAAAGACGTGATTAAACAAAAGAAGAGGGGTGAAACTGCCAAAAAGTGGAGTGCCCTTAAATACGTAAATAATCTGATGATTGTCTACAAAATAATATAAGGTATTTAGTTTTACGTATTTTAATATTGTAACATTGTAAATGCATGATGGCCATGTTTAGAAATAATATATTTGACTAATGTAGTGTCACGTGACCGGACACAGGACAGAGGGTAGGGGACAGCCGGCCGGAGTGGCCGTGCGGTTCTAGGCGCTACAGTCTGGAGCCGAGCGACCGCTACGGTCGCAGGTTCGAATCCTGCCTCGGGCATGGATGTGTGTGATGTCCTTAGGTTGGTTAGGTTTAAGTAATTCAAAGTTCTAGGCGACTGATGACCTCAGAAGTTAAGTCGCATAGTGCTCAGAGCCATTTGAACCATTTTTTGGATAGGGGACAAAGGTCGGGTCTTTTGATCGTGGATGTGATTTAGTAAAATAAGGACGTTTTCACTCTAAACTGTTGTCGGTGTAAATCATTTGGGGGCGGTCGTGACTCAGACAAATACTTGAATTCATTCACTGCTGTACTTAGGCTGGCTATTTATTATATAGGGCGCGAATGCAACTGTACACATCCAAATCCTTTTCGCAGACGAGTCATGATAAAAGGTTGTGTACAAGCCCGAGTGAAGTTGAAAGGGTGTTCGCTTTCATGCGTTTCACGTCGTACACGCCAACGATATCCGTCCGATGGAGCGTAAAACGTGATTCATCCGAAAACGCCACATGTGCTACCCGGTGGGTGTCAAGTTGTGGTGCTGGCGGCAAATACTAGCCTTGCCATGAACAGTAGTCAACATCGAGGCATGAACCAGGCGCCTGCTGCGGAGACCAACACGCAGCAACGTCGCTGAACAGTCGTTGAGGAGACGGTGTTGGCAGCCCCTTGGTTTATCTGAGCGGGCAGTTGCTCAACAGTTAGACGTCTATTCGCCTGTACACATCTCCGCTGCTGTCGTTCGTCCCTGTCATCCACAGTCCACTACAGTTGGCTCGGAGCCGTTTTTGAGCAACGCCATTTTCCCTTGCACGGTACATTTTAACGACGAAAGCACGCGAACCTTTTACGAACTTAGCCATTTCGGAAATGCATCCACCCTTGGCCCGAAAGCCAATGATCACGCCCTTTTGGACGTCAGATAAACCGCTCCACTTTCGCATTCCAACGACTGCACTGTTTTCCACGTCCCCAGACACGGTTTATATACACTCCACTGCTTCCACCTGTCGCCTGTGAGCGATTACTGCGCGTTGACGTCGAGCACAGGCGGTGGTCACATTAATGTGACTGGAGTGTTTATTTTAGGGTCCTATTTCTCGTGATCTCACCTGGGCCGGAGCTAATATCCCCTTGCTCGTCGACGACCGGGAGTGTGTGAACGTAAACAGACAGTCTCAGAACGTTCAGTATTCACTTCTCGATAGGCAGATTGCCGCACTGGTCAGTCTACACTTTAGGATCCTTTACCACATGTATAGTCGAAACATGGGCCCGGGAGCAGACAACATTCCATTAGAACTACTGATAGCCTTGGGAGAGCCAGCCCCGATAAAGCTCCACCATGGTGAGCAAGATGTAAGGGACACGCGAAATACCCTCAGACTTCAAGAAGAGTATAATAATTCCGATCTCAAAGAAAGTAAGTGTTGACAGGTGTGAAAATTACCGGACTATCAGTTTAATAAGCCACGGCTGCAAAATGCTAACACGAATTCTTTACAGACGAATGAAAAAACTAGTAGAAGCCGATCTCGGGGAAGAACAGTTTGGATTCCGTAGAAATGTTGTAACACGCGAGGCAATACTGACCCTACGACTTATCTTAAAAGATAAAGTAAGGAGAGGCAAATCTATGATTCTAGCATTTGTAGACTTAGAGAAACCTTTTGACAATGTTGACTGGAATACTCTCTTTCAAATTCTGTAGGTGTCAAGGGTCAAATACAGGGAGCAAAAGGCTATTTACAATTTGTAAAGAAAGTAGATGGCAGTTATAAGAGTCGAGGGGTATGAAAGGGAAGCAGTGGTTGGGAAGGGAGTGAGACAGGGTTGTAGCCTATCCCCAATGCTATTTAATGTGTATATTGAGCAAGCAGTAAAGGAAACGAAAGAAAAAATCACAGTAGGACTTAAAAACTTTGAGGTTTGCTGATGACATTGTAATTCTGTCAGAGACAGGAAAGGACCTGGAAGAGCAGCTGAACGGAATGGGCAGTGCTTGAAAGGAGGATAGAAGATGGACATCAACAAAAGCAAAACGATGATAATGGAATGCAGTCGAATTAAATCAGGTGATGCTGAGGGAATTAGATTAGGAAATGAGACACTTAAAGTAGTAGATGAGTATTGCTATTAGGGGAGAAAAATAAACGATGACTAGAAGTAGAGACGACATAAAATGTAGACTGGCAATGGCAAGGAAAGCGTTTCTGAAGAAGAGAAATTTGCTAACAACGAGTATAGATTTAAGTGTCAGGAAGTCGTTTCTGGAAGTATTTGTATGGAGTGTAGCCATGTATGGAAGTGAAACATGGACGATAACTAGTTTACACAGAAAGAGAATAGAAGCATCCGAAATGTGGTGCTACAGAAGAATGCTGAAGATTAGATGTGTAGATCAGATGAGGAGGTATTGAATAGAATTGGGGAGAAGAGGAATTTGTGGCACAACTTGACTAGAAGAAGGGATCCGTTGTTAGGACACGTTCTGATGCATCAAGGGATCATCAATTTAGTATTGGAGGGAAGCGCAGAGGGTAAAAATCGTAGACGGACACCAAGACATGAATACCCTAAACAGATTCAGAAGTATGTAGGTTGCACAGGATAAAGTAGCATGGAGAGCTGCATCAATCAGTCTCACCACAACAACAACAACAACAACAACAACAACAACAACCATATGTATCATTTCGACTCTATAGACTTTGGGAGGCCATGTAGTGGTTGGGTAGAAGACTCAAACGCTACTCAGTAGGGTCGCCCTTGTGCTAGCTAGCCTCCTACGCGCGTTGCCCGCGCGACGGGACGACGGCCCGCGCTGCCGCTGTAACGGTTCAGCTGCAGCCGACCCAGGAAGGCCGCGCTTGGCGAGTGACTCAGAGCACCAGGCGGCTGCAGCGACGTCAATACGAGGCCAGCCGGCGCGCCGAGCCGTGACGCTACGCTGCTCGCGTTACGCCGCCCTGCCCTCTCCCAGGCGGACCGGTTCTCCGCCCGCGACATATCGCACTGTCTCCAGCCGGCGCACCAGATTCGCGCAACCCAGCGCCGCTAAGCTAACTTATCGTGACAACATGACGACGACAGTGTCTCGAAAGATGATGTTACGTATCTTCCGGTTCCATTACAGGGGCGGCTCCTCAAATGTCGATTCACACTTTACGCCACAGAACGGAGCGTCAACACATCCTACAATGCATTTCGAATGGCGGCATTCCATAGCGCCGTGAGTGGAACGAGTAACCTACAGTTCACAACACTTCTTGCAAACGTGACGTCATTTTGACGTCACACACGGTATACAAGACGAAAAGTGCTATCTAACGACTTCTGTGATCGTTCGGTTCACAACACGTGACACTAACGTTTCACCTCGAGTAGAGAGAAGTAGAGGTTATGGTTTTTCTTTAATGTCGGATACTTTAACATCGAAGTTACGTCGTTTATAAATTTGTGAAGTTCTGCATTTATGATGATGATGATGATGATGATGATGATGATTGGATTGTGGGGCGCTCAACTGCGCGGTTATCAGCGCCCGTACAAATTCCCAACCTTTTCTCAGTCCAATCTTGCCACGTGGATGAATGATGATGACAACACAAACACCCAGTCATCTCGAAGCATTCTGCATTTATGTGGACTGACTAAACTGTTCGCAAGAAATAATTTCGAAACTTATTAAAAGTTGTACAGTTTTTTCTAATATGCCTACATCAACCCCGAAAGTGAGACGACTTACAAGCAAAAAAAGTTGAAAGCCAGCATTGAATCCAATAACACGTCAGCATTGGTAAAATTTGTTGAAACAAAATTTACGGAGAAACGCCATATTGTTGGTTAAAGATGTACTTTAATTGAAGACAGGTTTGTTTGGCAATGAAGTGTCATAAAAGAAAAAGCTCGTAAATGTTCTTTCATACTTTATACATGGCTCGAAACTAAGTTACCTTTTAATTCCCTTGCATACGAGTCAATCCTTTCCAAGGTTTTTTTTCTGATTGATAGTGTGTGTTACCACATGATCTCACGGAAGGCTTTAACCGCCAATATGCCATCATATGAGGTTTAATTACAACAAACTGAACCGAGAATGGTGCGTTTTTATAAATCTTCAGTGTGCCATTGCCTTAAAGCGGCACACAGCAATTTCATAACACGCAAGCTACGACACGAAATTACGGAATCCAATAAGGTGATTCCCAACCATCCAGGATCGAATGTTAACGGAAGTCGATAGCTGTTCCTGTGGTCTTCGAAGTGTGTGTGACATCGAAATGACGTCATGTCGTGAAGTGTAGGTTACCCGAATGGAACGGGTCAAGTTCAAAGGTTTCGGGAAGCAAGTTTTGACGTTGATGTTGGTGGAGATGGTGGTGGTGGTTGTTGGGATGTTTAGGGGGGACTAAACAGCTAAGGTCATCAGTCCCCCAGTCCAAAAACAGGCGAGACATAAATGCACGAAGCAGGTAAAACCCCAAGGGGAAGGAGACTCCCCCCCAGGCCCTAAAAGAACACAAATGCGGTAACGAACACTACAGACATGAAGAGTACAGATGAACACCAGACAAAAGGAAACAGAAGAAAAGAAGATGGCCGGAGACTGGTTGACTGACCACGACAACAAAAAAGGGAAAGAGTCAACCAACCGACTACACACTAAAATCTGCAACCAAATATGAGAGACTCGAGGACAAGAGACACACAAAGGGAAAGGAGCAGGACCTCCCTAAATGGAACCATAAAAAGGACTACCACGGATAAAATTTAAAACGTCATCAGCCATGGAGGCATTGTCGCTTAAAACCAAAGGCAAAGTGCCCGGGAGATTAAAAGACTGCCGGAGGGTGCGCAGTCGGGGACACTCCAATAAAATGTGGGCGACCATCAGCCGGGACCCACACCGACACAGGGGGGGATCCTCCTGACGCAAAAGATGGCCGTGCGTCAGGTATGTATGGCCGATGCGGAGCCGACACAGGATAACAGAGTCCCTGCGAGAAGCCCGCAGGGAGGAGCGCCACACATCGGTCGTCTCCTTAACAGCCGCAGTTTATTTGGGGATGTCATGCCATGCCACTCAGCAGTCCACATCCCAAGCACCTTACGGCGCAACACCAGCTGCTGATCGCGAGCCGTGAGGCCGATTTCCAAAGCTGGGGCGTCGATCGCCCCTTTGGCCAGCCTGTCGACACGTTCGTTCCCCGGGATGCCAACGTGACCTGGCGTCCAAATAAAGACCACCGAACGACCAGAGCGGGTAATGGCGGAAACAGACTCCTGAATAGAGGACGCCAGAGGAGAAGAGGTATAGCAGCAGTCGATGGCCTGGAGGCTGCTCTGGGAGTCACTGCAGATGACGATGGACGTACCTGAGCAGGAACGCATATGCTCAAGAGCACGCAATATGGCCACCAACTCTGCAGTAAAAATACTGCAGCCAGCCGGCAAGGAGCGCTGTTCAACATGGGCAACGTGAGCAAAAGCGTAGGCAGTGCGACCATCAACCAGGGAACCATCACTGTAGACAGTCTCACAGCCCGAAAATGAGGCTAGGAGCACAAGAAAACGGCGACGGAGGGCCACAGGCGGAACCGAGTCCTTGGGTCCCTGTGCCAAGTCCAGACGGACGGACGGCCGGGGCAAACACCAGGGAGGCGTAGGTGCACGGACCCGGAAGGGAGGCAGAAGAGGGAATGACCCCAGTTCGGACAGCAGGGACTGGACGCGGACAGCTATGGAAAGCCCAGACCTAGGTCGCCGTTCGGGCAGATGGAGGACACAGCAGGGACTGGACGCGGACAGCTATGGAAAGCCCAGACCTAGGTCGCCGTTCGGGCAGATGGAGGACCACGGCAGGGAAAAGCAGGCGATGATTGGGATGGCCGGGCGAGCAATGCACGTGGACAGCATAGTCGGCGAGCAGTCGATGGCGGCGAATCCGCAGCGGGGGAACCCCGGCCTCCACCAGTAGACTATCCACGGGGCTCGTACGGAAAGCGCCAGTTGCAAGCCGAACCCCACAGTGGTGTATGGGGTCTAACAACTTCAACACTGAGGGTGATGCAGACCCATAGGCCAGGCTCCCACAACCAAGCCGGGACTGCACAAGGGCTCCATACAATCGCAGCAGCGTGCAGCGATCTGCACCCCAAGACGTGTGGCTAAGGCAGCGGAGGGCGTTGAGGTGAGGTGCCGCCAGCATTTTTGCTTCAGCTGAGTAAGATGAGGAACCCACGTGAGCCGGGCATCAAACACGAGTCCTAAGAAGCGGCAAGTCTCCACCACTTCAAGCAGGTGGCCGTCGAGGTAAAGTTTAGGATGAGGGTGGACCGTCTGACGTCTGCAGAAGTGCATAACTCGAGTCTTGGCTGCAGAGAACTGAAAACCGTGAGTCAGAGCCCATGATGCTGCCTTGCGAACGGCTACTTGCAGCCTGCGTTCGGCGACTCCTGTAGTCATGGAGCTAAAGGAGATGCAGAAGTCGTCGGCATACAAAGAAGGAGACACCGAAGACCCCGCGGCTGCAGCCAGACCATTAATGGCCACGACAAATAAGGAGGCGGTCAACACCGAGCCCTGCGGGACCCCATTTTCCTGCATATAAGATGAACTAGAGGCGGCACCCACTTGCACCCGGAAAGAGCGGCGCAATAAAAAGGTTTGAAGAAAAGCCGGGAGCTGACCACGAAGACCCCAGTCATGTAACGTAGCAAGGATGTGATGCCTCCATGTGGTGTCATACGCCTTCCGCAGATAAAAAAGTACAGCAACGAGATACTGACGTCGGGCAAAGGCCGTACGGACAGCAGATTCCAGCTGCACCAAATTGTCCGCTGCAGACCGGCCCCGACGGAAGCCACCCTGGGATGGAGCGAGGAGACCGCGCGACTCAAGGACCCAACACAAACGCCGCCCCACCATACGTTCGAGCAATTTGCACAAAACGTTGGTGAGGGTAATGGGACGATAGCTGTCCACCGCCAGTGGGTCCGCACCGGGCTTCAAGATGGGGACAGTAACACCCTCTCGCCATGGCGACGGGAACACGCCTTCGCTCCAAAGGCGGTTAAATATCGCGAGAATGTGTCTCTGGCAGTCCCTGGAGAGATGCTTCAGCATCTGCACGTGGATGCAGTCTGGTCCTGGTGCTGTATCAGGGCAATCGGCGAGGTCAGCGAGGAATTCCCTCTCGCTGAAAGGAGCATTGTGTTTTTCAGAACGACGCGTGTGGAATGAGAAAGGCGTCCGCTCGGCTCGCTCCTTTAGAGAGCGAAAGGCGGGGGGATAAGATGCAGTCGCAGAGCTCTTAGCAAAGTGCGCGGCAAGCAGTTCAGCAATGGCGGCAGCGTCCGTGCAGACAGCGCCGTCCAAGGAGAGCCCAGGTACACTCATAGGGGTCTGGTATCCATAAATCCGCCGGATCCGGGACCACACGAGCGAGGGGGAGACACGGGAGCCCAAGGATGAGACATACCTCTCCCAGCACTCCTGCTTACGCCGGGCTATAAGATGACGGGCCAAGGCACGGAGCCTCTTAAAGGCGATGAGGATCTCCAGAGACGGGTGCTGCCTATGACGCTGGGGAGCCCGCCTACGGTCGCGAATAGCCTCAGCAATCTCCGGTGACCACCAGGGTACAGCCTTCCTCTGAGGGAGTCCAGAAGAGCGGGGGATGGCAGCCTCGGCCGCCGAAATGATGGATGTGGTTAAGACACGGGCCACCTCGTCAATGTCACCCTGTGGGGGAGACTCAATGGTTGCAGCAGAAGTAAAAGCCGGCCAGTCAGCCCTGTGGAGAGCCCAGCGGAGCAGGCGCCCAGAAGAATGACACTGGGCCAGTGATAAATAGATGGGAAAATGGTCACTACCACACAGGTCAGGATGCACTCTCCAGTGGAAGGATGGGACAAGCCCAGGGCTGCAAAGAGAGAGATCGATGGCCGAGAAAGAGCCATGGGCCACACTGAAATGCGTGGGAGCACCGGTATTCAAGAAGCTTAGGTCGAGCTGAGCCAACACATGCTCCACGGCCCGACCGCGGTCATCGGAGACAGTCCCACCCCATAGAGGGTTGTGGGCATTGAAATCGCCCAGAAGCAGCAAAGGTGGCGGGAGTTCAGCCAGCAGCGCAGCCAAGACATGTCGGGGGAGCTCCCCATCCGGAGGAATGTAAACAGAGCAAACAGTAATAGCCGGCGAGAGCTCAACCTTGGCAGCGACTGCCTCTAAAGGCGTCAGAAGGGGTACTGGCGAGCTACAGACAGAGTGGTGAACAAAAAGGCAAACCCCACCTGACGCTCGTTGACAGGCAGCGCGGTTCTTATAGTATCCCCGATAACCGCGAAGGGCGGGGGTCCGCATTGCCGGAAACCAAGTTTCCGGCAGAGCAATGCAGAGAACAGGGGAAACACTCAGAAGCATCCAGAGCTCAGGCAGGTGGCGGAAATAACCGCCGCAGTTCCACTGGAGAATGGAAGCAGGAAGGGACTGGGAGGGCGTGAATGCGACTAAGAGGCAGACGGCGCCTCAGAGCCAACTGCTGCCACCGGGGGAGAGTCAGCTGAGTCCATAGGAAAGGCCCCCAAGGGTTCCGTGAGGGCGAGATCCGCGGCAGAGGTGAGGATCTCCACCTCATCCCCGGAGCCAGGACTATGTACAGCAGGCGGTACTGAAACCCCCGGAACGTCCTTCTTCTTGGACACATTCCGTTCCTTCTTCTCACGTCGGCCCATAGTGTGAGAAGGCTGGGAGAGCTTCTCGGAAGGAGCGTCGGAGGCTGATGACGACGCAGAAGCCCTACGACCAGCAGGTGGCGGAACCTTCAGCCACTGGCTAACATCCGGCTGGGTAGGAGAAGAAACGGAGGAAGGGAGAGCCCCGAGGGACCCCTTCCGCGAGAGAGAAACCGGCAGAGGCAACGCCGGCGGAGAAGGAGGGGGAGGGATCGAGCCCCCCGGTTTTGGAGGAGATGTCACTCCCGAAAAGCGTGGGGTGAGCGACAGAAGAGGGTTTGCCCCCAACTGCTAAGGGGGCAACAGAGGAAGGCTTGCCCCCAGGCACGAGGGGGGCAGACAGAGATGCACGGCCCCGAGGGCCCACTGAAGGCGGCACAGATGAGGCGACAACCGTCGCTCGAGTGGGCGACGATAACGTGGCTGCAGCATAAGATGTTCGAATGGAAGCAGGATACAACCTTTCATATTTCAGTTTTGCCTCTCGATAAGTAAGCCGGTCCAGGGTCTTAAATTCCATGATCTTCCGCTCCTTATGAAGAACGGGGCAATCCGGCGAGCATGGAGAGTGGTGCTTCCCACAGTTGACACATACAGGCGGAGGCGCACATGGAGAATCAGGATGAGAGGGGCGTCTGCAATATTGACATGTAGTGCTGGATGGGCAACGGGAGGACATATGCCCAAACTTCCAGCACTGGAAGCACCGCATCGGGGGAGGGACGTATGGCTTGACGTCACAATGGTAAACCATCACCTTGACCTTCTCGGGCAAGACATCACCCTCGAAGGCCAAGATAAAGGCACCGGTGGCCACCCTGTTAGTCTTGGGTCCTCTATGTACATGACGGACAAAATGTACACCACGTCATTCCAAGTTGGCTCTCAGCTCGTCATCGGATTGTAACAAGAGGTCACGATGGTAAATAATCCCCTGGACCATATTTAAGCTACTGTGGGGAGAGACGGTAACAGGGACGTCACCCAGCTTATCACACAAGAGCAACGCTCGTGACTGGGCTGGGGAGGACGTCTTGAGGAGGATGGACCCATTCCTCATTTTAGACAACCCCGCCACTTCCCCAAACTTATCCTCCAGGTGTTCCACAAAAAACAGAGGCTTCGTCGTAAGAAAGGAGTCACCATCAGTCCTGCTGCAGACAAGGTATTGCGGTACATAAGGCTCCCGCTTGGCACTAGATCGGCGTCCCTCCCATGGCGCAGCCAACGAGGGGAACGACTGAGGGTCATATTGCGCAGCATCAAAGTCTAATCTACCTCGTTTAGAGACGCTGGTGGCCGTGCGACCACCAGCTTGGTGTGATTTATTGCGCTTCATTGCGCCACATCCGCCCAGATGCCACCTACTCCGAACGAGGGCTCTCCCCAAGGGCGCCACCCAGCCAAAGCAATGGGTACCTGGCCGATATCCCGTTGCCCGGAGTCCCCGTGCCCCAGACAAGATGGGCACATACTCCTTGGCATGCATGGGGAGGAAACAGCTCTGGCATCTGTAGTGCGGTCCCTGCGTGGTCAGGGGGCTACCACCAAGAGGGTACATGACGACCCCACCACAACGGACTGGCTACCGTGCTGGATTTTAGGTGTTGAAAGGGTCCACAGTTGTCGTGGGCGCTAATAAGAGGATTGCGCACAAGACGAGAAGGAGACAACCCAGAAGATGTTGGGTGTAATCCCCCCCACACGACAATAGGTAACATGCAAGATGGTGGTGCATGAGGGACCAATAGAAAAACACCACGTAAGGCGTCCTTCCCCAAATGGCACGCACTAACAACAGAAATTTTGAAAAAAGGAGGTCAAACCCAAGAGGGGACCATCACAGAAGGCCGAAACGTTTGAGACTCCTTTTAGTCGCCTCTTACGACAGGCAGGAATACCGCGGGCCTATTCTTACCCCCGAACCCGCAGGGGGGGGGGGTGGGGTGGAGATGGGAAGGGGGGGAGGTAGTGGGGGGGGGGGGGCGGCGAAGAGGAAAGTCGAAGGAGAGGGGGGGGGGCGCTACCGGCGTCGGCTGATAAACATCGAAGGTTATTTTTTTGTCCGCGCTCTCACTCATGCAATCGCAGTGAAACTAGTACTTTTGTGTCTTCTTAATTTTTATTTTATTGTTTGCTTGCGTTTCATGACCGTTCGTGAAGGCTCAATGTGAACTTGAATGGGTTTGCTATAAATGTTATTCCACAAAGAGGCTAAATATCTGAAATGGAGAAATGATTTAATCTTCACTGTCTCTGGACAAAGAAACGCCTATTCTGTGCGTGAATAAGAACGTATAGCGATGAAACAATTTTCATTTTTTTTTTTACAATGAAACTCAGTTCTGTTCAAAGAGAAAAATACAGTTTTTTAGATTTTATTTAGTACTTCCAAAGCACAATGGGTAAGGTAGAGAGGCTCTATTTTCTGGCTTCATAATATTGTTTGAAGTGTATGTACGAGTGAAAAGAAGTAGATGTACCGAAATGTTTGCGCGTCACATTTCCTATTCTTTTCATTCTCAGCAATGTCGAAAATTTACGATGTAAATATTGTCCGTAACAGCTGTCTGTAACACTTTCACCGTTCCATACCAGGAAAGCAAACTGACATGCTGATGCTCCGCCTGGTGTAAGCACACCTCCATGTGACGATGTTGCCTTCCGTTCCGGTAATATCCAGTGTGAATGGACCTTGACGTCGCGAAGGTTCTAGAACTACCACATAGGAAGTCCCATCGATTATAACGCTGTCACTAAAAGTGTATATAAAATGTTACAAATGGCCGCTCTTACTGAATGTACTATGTACGAGTATGTTGCATATCTCCCCTTTTATAAGTTTTGTAGTTATCTGTGCTTTGCGATTGATAATTCACTTTAACTGATTAGTAAGATTCACGACTGTTTCTGACATCTTCGACCAGTAACTGTTACGTCCAATGTTTAAAAATGGTAGTTTTAGGATATGTTCCGTTTAAGAAACAAGTGTATAATGCTGCATTATTGGGAAGGTCAAAATTATACATGAAAAAAATTACAGATAGACCCGAATTTGAAATCGAGTATTCCAGCGCAAAATGCTTTCTACTGCACTAACTGTGCACCACATACTTGCTGTACAGGTGGTTACTGTGTTGCTAAACTGCCGTTCTTCGACGTCTGCTCTCTATCGAAAATATGCGTGGGGTGAAATTCTGATACAGACACTTTTGCGTTGCTAAACTGCCGTTCTTCGACGTCTACTTTCTATCGAAATTTTCATGGGGTGAAATTCTGCTGCAGACACTTTTGTACTGTTAGTATGCAAGAAATCGTGCTGTGGTGTAAGGGTGTGAGGATTTTGATTAACACTGTATAGGGTGTAAAAACCTAAGTATACAAAATCGCAGGGAGCTTAGATCAGATAAAAAAAGTAACACTTTTTATGAGACAAAAATGTCACGTGTCCACCGTTTCGCGGCTTGGGGGGGGGGGGGGTAATCCTAAACACATACTGCGTTAAAAAGGGTTTTTATTCATTTGTGTTTCACTATATTATAGAAGGATGATGATAATTGGTTTCTGGGGCACTCAACTGTGCGATCATCAGCGCCGGTACAAAGTCCCGATTTTTACAGAGTCCAATATAACCACTGCCACGAATGATGGTGATGACGATGAAATCATGAGGACAACACACCCCGGGCAGAGAAAATGCCAAACCCGGCAGGGAATCGAACCCGGGAGCCCGTGATTCAGAGGCAGCAACGCTAGCCACCAGACTACGCGCTACGAAACTTATAGAAAGAAATGAAGATCAGAGTTTAAGGTCCCGTGGACGATGAGGTCACTGGAAATCGAGTACACTATCAAGTTGGGAAAGAAACTGGCGTGTCCTACGATGAACTGTGTTGGTTCAAGTGGCTCTGAGCACTATGGGACTTAACTTCTGAGGTCATCAGTCCCCTAGAACTTAAAACTACTTAAACCTACCTAACCTAAGGACATCACACACATCCATGCCCGAGGCAGGATTCGAACCTGCGACCGTAGCTGTCGCGCGGTTCCAGACTGTAGCGCCTAGAACCGCTCGGCCACCCCGTCCGGCGAACTGTGTTGGCAATCCCCTTTAGCGATTTAAGGAAAGCACAGAAAACATAAATTTTGATGGTCGCCTGGGGACTTGAACTGCCGTCCTTCCGAATCCAGAAAGGTAGTTTTAGTCGTATTTAGCACTTATTTACCATCGCAGTATTTATTAAACTGAAATTAATACAATTATTACGTCACATACTGAAAAATAATAAAAATGTGTTCATCCTATTAAGACAAAGACACAACGGAATTGAAGACATTAACTACCAGTGGACATAGATTTATAACAATGGGACAAGCTGAAAATTTGTGCCAAACCACGATTTTAAGGCGGGTCTCCTGCTTACTACACAGCTGTGCTGACCACTATGCCATCCGGACACAGTGGTCCCCACAATCGCACGGACTACCCTAGCACGTCTTCTGTCTTACCCAAATTCTCAACCTATACCGCACACTATTGACGTACTGCACCTGCTCATTGGCCTCATTACTCGCGGCATCTCACCGATTCCCATACAGACAGCTGTGCATCTGCATTGAAGGAATCATTGGCCGTCTGCCCGGGAGAACAAACGTCACATATACATTAAGACGAAGACGGCAAATGTTTCAGTACACATGAACACCAAGCTCGAACCCTTACGGGAATCGACGCGCCACCGCGAGTAGTGAGGTTACTGAGCAGATGCACATCCGTAATGAGTGAAGTTGAGAAGTTAGGTCTGACGGGAGGTGTGCTAGGGTAGCCCGTGCGGTTGTGGTGACCACAGTATCTGCAAGGCGTGGTGATCAGCGCGTGTGCCTAATAAGCAGGTGTCCCGCATTCGAATCCCAGTCCAGCACAAATGTTCAGCTTACCCCACTGATATAAATCAACGCCCACTGGCAGCCAATGTCTTTAAATCCTTCGTGTTATGATTCATAGTGGCTGCAAGATCGTGTCCTTTCACTATATTCAAAATTATCCTATGACAAACAAATAAAATGAATCCAGTAGCGTTTTGAGGGAGTAGCTTCTTGTGAGTCGATCTGCAATGATAGAAAAGCGAACTGTGGATCAGCAAGGCGAAAGCAAACTTACTGAACTTAAACTTTCTGTAATTATAACTCGTACAACCATCTGAATTTTCAGTTAAGTAGGTCTCTTTGGTAAACATACAATTAATGTTAAAAAAGAATGAGAAAGAGGAGGAAGAGGGGGACGCTGAACATTATAGTTTAAGGTCTTGTCGCCAAAGGCTATTTAGAGACGGAACACAAGCTTGGAAAGAAACCAGGGTATGGACAGACCGCGTAATTTCCAAGGAATTATCCTGGCACTTGCCTTAAGTGATTCAAGAAAACCGGAGAGAACGAAGGAAAATGTGCACAAGCAGTACCAACACGATTTCCGGCCGTCATCAAGTGGATGAGGTTTCGTGCTGTCTTCTGTTCTGCGAAGACAACAGTTTGGTTGCACTTTCCTTCCATCCCTTTATTCACAATTTTGTAACATCTAAATAAAACCGCAGTGCATTGATGTAATCGCCATCTACAGGGTAGTGCAATATTTGCTTCAGCAGGGTCCGTAGCTCGTGGTCTCGCGGTAGCGTTCTCGCTTCCCTTGTTCGATTCCCAGCGGGGTCAGGGATTTTAACCTGTCTCAAGATAACTGGGTGTTGCGTCGTCCTCGTCAGGAACATTCATCCCCATTACGGTCAGAGGAAGGCAATGGCAAGCCACATCCGCTAGGACCTTGCCTAGTACGGTGGTGCGGGTCTCGGACAGGGAAGAAAATCTGCCGCCCCTTTGAAAGGAACCATTTCGGGATTTAATCTCTGTTGATCCATTGTGGGCGCGGGACAGCAGCTGGTAAAATATTTCCCAAGGAAAGTCGCCAAACAGCCGTACGTTTTGAGAAGTTATTTTATTTTATTTTGACAACAGTTTTGGCAACTCAATATGCCGTCTTCAGGCCCCATATGCAGTTCACTTATAGACATTCAGACGTATTGATAGGGGCATACAGGAGCCATCAGTATATGGATACCGTGAATTGGTTATTCGAGTGCTTCCTTCGAAGACTTGGTTGTTATGGTTGTTGTCAAGTATCAATTCACGGTATCCAGATACATCTGAATGTCCGTACATGAAGTGCATATGGGGCCGAAACTCCTTGTCAAAATAAAATAATTAACTTCTCAAAAGGTACGCCTGTTTGGCGATTTTCCTTGGTAAATCTCGGCATTTTTTCTGGAGCGATTTACGGTAATCACGGAAAACCTAAATCTGGATGCCGGATGAGGATTTGAATAGTTGTCCTCCCAAATACGAGTCCAAGTGTGCTAAGCACTGGGCCACCTCGCTCGCTCAAAACTAGAAGAAAAGTTAATAGAACGACATGTCCGGAAACAAATACCTGTTGCGATGTGGGTCAATCTGTCCTCTCATTCCCATCGGTCTGTTACGCATTAGACTAAACGTAGTGCTGCACGTGGTTAACACAAATACTGAGACATCCTTCAACCCATCTTCAAAGGAATCACGCTCTCTTCGTTCAGATAAACCTGGTTCCATCCGGGATGCGTCACATGCATTGATCACAAATTCGTGCACCGACTGCATGTTGTAGATGGCTTGCGCATACACCAATGCCTTTAAACATTCCAACAGCCAGAAATTCAAAGAATTTAGGTCCGGTGGACGGAGAGACCATGTTACAGGAGATGATCGACCATCAATTGCCCATCAAATGTTGCGGTGAAGTAACGTCGCACCATCCGAACAAAATGGGCGCTGCCCCGTCGTTTGTTACATGTTCCATAGATTATTTGAACGATGTTATTTATCAAAATGACGTGGAATGAGTCACTTTACAGCATATGTACATCGGTACACGATTACTGCTAATACTAATGAACACATTATCATGTTATTCCTCCTACTCATACAACTACACTTAAAAACAAGTGTTTTTATTTTTAATTTATTTTTTACTCACTGTCTGCCTGTTTTTAAGCAGAAATTCGTCAATGAAATAGCAGATGTCCAGCGGAAATGATTTCTTCGCTACCTGTCAGACGTTTTATGTTGTTACGCAAATAATAAAAAAAAAATTATTTCTGCACATTGAACTCCTCTCTGAGTCACTGTAAATATAAGGGGGGCAAAGAGGGCACGGGGTCGTCTTCCGAGGCCTGGCATCGATGTCCCATTCCCGCCCTCCCAGAGCCAAGGAAGGAAAGGCGTTCGACAGGATCAAGAAAACTTTATTGGGTCAAATTCATTTATTTATGAGTTAAAGTGCCTAGCTCCTTGAAGATTTACCTACTATGTCCGTGGGTGAACACCACGTATTATTCTAACTGCTCGCTTTTGTGCAATCAATACTTTCTCGCTATGTGATGAGTTATCCCAGAAAATTATTCGGTACAAAGCTAAGAAGTGGAAATATGCAAACTACGTCAAGAGGTTGATACGATTGTTTCCAAGATTAACAATTATACGAAGAGCAAAAGTGGCTGAACTTGATTCTTTGAGAAGCTCAGTAATAAGCTGCGTCCAGTTCAAGTTTTTATCAATATGTACACCCAAAAATTTGGAGCGTTCTATCCTACTTACTGACTATTGATCGTGTGCTACATCAATTGTTGATATGGCTAAATTGTTGTACAGAATTGAATGTAGTGAGTTTTTCCAAAATTTAGAAAGAGTATATTTTACGAGAATTAATTAATAATTCTTTTGAAAATATCATTTACTAACTCTTCCGTTGCTTTGTCTCAAATGGGATTTATTATCACACTAGTATTTTCCGCAAAAAGTTTTTTTTTTCTTTTTTTTCTAGTCACTAAAATTTTCTACATTATCTGAATTATTCTGTACAACCTTTTGCATTCTGTTTGTCAAGTGTGATTCAAACTAGCTGCGTGTAACGCCATCAATCCCACCAGACTTGAGTTTTTCTAAGAGAATATCATGATCTACACAATCGAAAGCCTTGGGGAGATCACAAAAATACCAACTGGCGATACGTTATTATTTAAGGCTTGTACTACACTCCTGGAAATGGAAAAAAGAACACATTGACACCGGTGTGTCAGACCCACCATACTTGCTCCGGACACTGCGAGAGGGCTGTACAAGCAATGATCACACGCACGGCACAGCCGACACACCAGGAACCGCGGTGTTGGCCGTCGAATGGCGCTAGCTGCGCAGCATTTGTGCACCGCCGCCGTCAGTGTCAGCCAGTTTGCCGTGGCATACGGAGCTCCATCGCAGTCTTTATCACTGGTAGCATGTCGCGAGAGCGTGGACGTGAACCGTATGTGCAGTTGACGGACTTTGAGCGAGGGCGTATAGTGGGCATGCGGGAGGCCGGGTGGACGTACCGCCGAATTGCTCAACACGTGGGGCGTGAGGTCTCCACAGTACATCGATGTCGTCGCCAGTGGTCGGCGGAAGGTGCACGTGCCCGTCGACCTGGGACCGGACCGCAGCGACGCACGGATGCACGCCAAGACCGTAGGATCCTACGCAGTGCCGTAGGGGACCGCACCGCTACTTCCCAGCAAATTATTGACACTGTTGCTCCTGGGGTATCGGCGAGGACCATTCGCAACCGTCTCCATGAAGCTGGGCTACGGTCCCGCACACCGTTAGGCCGTCTTCCGCTCACGCCCCAACATCGTGCAGCCCGCCTCCAGTGGTGTCGCGACAGGCGTGAATGGAGGGACAAATGGAGACGTGTCGTCTTCAGCGATGAGAGTCGCTTCTGCCTTGGTGCCAATGATGGTCGTATGCGTGTTTGGCGCCGTGCAGGTGAGCGCCACAATCAGGACTGCATACGACCGAGGCACACAGGGCCAACACCTGGCATCATGGTGTGGGGAGCGATCTCCTACACTGGCCGTACACCACTGGTGATCGTCGAGGGGACACTGAATAGTGCACGGTACATCCAAACCGTCATCGAACCCATCGTTCTACCATTCCTAGACCGGCAAGGGAACTTGCTGTTCCAACAGGACAATGCACGTCCGCATGTATCCCGTGCCACCCAACGTGCTCTAGAAGGTGTAAGTCAACTACCCTGGCCAGCAAAATCTCCGGATCTGTCCCCCATTGAGCATGTTTGGGACTGGATGAAGCGTCGTCTCACGCGATCTGCACGTCCAGCACGAACGCTGGTCCAACTGAGGCGCCAGGTGGAAATGGCATGGCAAGCCGTTCCACAGTACTACATCCAGCATCTCTACGATCGTCTCCATGGGAGAATAGCAGCCTGCATTGCTGCGAAAGGTGGATATACACTGTACTAGTGCCGACATTGTGCATGCTCTGTTGCCTGTGTCTATGCGCCTGTGGTTCTGTCAGTGTGATCATGCGATGTATCTGACCCCAGGAATGTGTCAATAAAGTTTCCCCTTCCTGGGACAATGAATTCACGGTGTTCTTATTTCAATTTCCAGGAGTGTATTTGATATTTGAATGTATAAACAGCATTCTCAATTGAGCATCCTTTCTGGAATCCAAACTGTGATCTATAAGTAAATTGTGTCTACTTAAGTGTGCGACTACTCTTGAATATATTACACCATAGTCGTTGTCTTTCTGCCAAGGGTACCGTTCTCTAACGACGCTGGTAATACATCGCGAAGAAATTAGTGATACACAGCACCAGTTAATCTGTCTAATAAAGTGTTTAGCCCTATGAGTCTGTTACTGATGATTCCTCCCTATACATTGATAAAGAAGCAAAACTGATACCTCCCCTCCATGATTTGCATTGCCCACACGTGCGTATTGTGATAATTTACTCGTACTATGCTGTCTCTTGTGAATCTGCCACATCTATAAATACTCGTAAAACGCACGGTGTGAACAGCGGATCTCTAACGTCTCATATCTCAACAGGGATTTAATTTTCGGACATATCATTATAGGAACTTTTCTTACAGTTTAGGCCAATACTACCTCTTCTAGGCATATGTGACACTTTTTTTTTTAACCGCCTGGATTTTCGCCCTTCTTTTTATATTTTCTGGGTTTCACACATTACGAGTCATTTCAATCCAATATGCCACAACAGATCGCTCACTGCAGTCAGATTGCATGGAGGTGGTTGCATTTCAATAGCGGTATAATGTTCTATCACCATGAAAGCACCGTCTAGGTAAATCCGGACATCTTTTGGGTAAGAGCGAGTTGTCAGTCTGCACTGTGTCTTCTGGTGTAGCTTCCTTAAAACAGTACAGTACGACCCAACTTTACGACGCGTTGATAGTCCTGCCTGAGAGGTAGCTGCAGAACAACGCGTTTACCTTATCAGCCACAAGTGAAAGTGAGCCAGGAAAGTGCCCTCATACAACAGTGTATTGTTTCCAGGCCGTATCCGGCTACCGGCGTGGCGGGCCGGAGTCACTGCTTCGAAAAGTTGATGTCGCGCCTCGATATTGAGTCTGGGTTCTCAGTGCTCCGTCAGTTACATCGTAAATGCTGCACAACAGGTTCTGAAAGTAGCAGGGATACAACACTGGGAGAGGAAGGTTAACTATAACTTATACCGAAACCAGGATGCAGTTACGAGAGTCAAAAGACTTGAAACAAATAATTAAGAAATGTGATTGCCTATCCTTGATATTATTTAATCCGTACATTTAGGTTTGCCCAGAACACTGTAACTATGTCAGAGACTGCAAATGACTTGGAAGAGCAGCTGAAGAAAACAGCTTATAAGATGAACATAAAAAAGTACGATAACGGAATGTAATCGAATTAAACCATAGAAGCCGAGAGAATTAGATTAAGAAATGAGATACTAAAAAACAGTAGAGGGGTTTTGTAGTTTAGGTAGTAAAACAGCTAGTATTCTAACGATGCCTGACAAAGAGAGGATATAAATTGCACGCTGGTAAAAACAAGAAATGCATTTCCAGAAAAGAGAAATTTGTTAACATCATACATAAATTTACGATTCAGAAGATATTCGTATAGAGTTTAGTTTTGGGTGGCAATCAAACGTGAACGATAAATAGTTCAGACAAGAAGAGCATAAAAGCTTACGAAATGTAGTGCTACATACGTAAAGCACGTACTGAATGGAATTGGAGAAAAAGTTTGAGTTGGTAGGACTCATCCTGAGGCATCAAGGAATCGTCGATTTAGTAACGGAAGGAAGCGGAGAAGGGGGGGAGGGGGTAAGGCGGCAAAAATTACAGAGGAAGACAACGGCTCGCCTACAGTAAGTACATTCAAATGATATAGGTTGCAGGATTATACAGAAATGAAGGGGTTCGTACACAATAAACTACTATGGTGAATTTATCAAACCAGTCTTCGAACTGAGGCTCACAACATTAACCCATTCAGAGTTAGTTTACTGCTTACTGTCCAATTATAAACACCCCTGAGGGCTTGATTTGCTTTCTCTGACAGGAGTTATGACGATTTGTATATCTTTTAACTGAAACATTTCTCACTTATTCTTCAGTTTCAGCTGCACATTTTTAATTATATCACATGTTTCAATTTCTCTGGATCATCTTCAGATCTTAGTAGTTGCGTCATAAACCCGCCTTTTCTGTGTCGGAACCTCATACAATACTGTATGAAGATGGTCCAGAGAGATCGAAACGTATCGTGTCATTAAAAATGTGCAACTGAGACTGAAGAATAAATGAAAATTGTTTTAAATATCAACACAGTTGCTGATTCTCTGGGGGCAAATATGTTGGCTATTGTTACCTCTTTACGCTGTCAGCGCAAAGAGGTTTTTTCCTACTGCATAACACCGTCTGGAAATTCACTGTTTAACAAGAACGAAGGACATTTGATAAATCTAAAAATATGCCTGTTTGGCAACTGTTATTGTCTACGGAGCTGCAAATGACTGTGCTTCAGATTTACTAGCGATGCTGCTTTACATCAATATTGTGCATGGAAGACTGTCGTGACGTACTGGCATTGATAGCGTGTGGTACGACTTCCATACAAGAGACAACAATGTCAAACCTTTCCAAACAGTTTTTGAGTGAATTATAGGAATAAATGACACAGTTATTTGCAGAGTTGCTTGCAAGAGCCCTTGTTCTTTCCCAAGTACAGAGTGCTGATAAATATCAACAGGATGGCTGGATACGTACTGTTTTGCCAGCCGATTCAACTTTCAGCTCGTACAATAACGACCTATGGCGTTGTGTTAATAATATACTGCAGAAAGCCTTTCGGGAAGACTGCATGCGAGCTGAAGGAGCTTTGTGACATCCTCTGGATGTTTTAAGCACAGAGAAACGGGTCCTGCAGGAACATTACATGTACTTGGAATTGAAAACTATTAGAATGCCCTGAAAGATACCGAAGTTTGTCAGTTTCCTCGTTATAACAAAGATAAAAAATGCTTCACTCTTCCGAGATGAAAATTTCCGCATCCAACAGTCTACAACAGTAAGTACGTAACATGATGAACGTTCAGGCGCTATCATACCTCGGAAGTGGGCAGCAAAATCCACCTGGAAAAACGCATCAACCATGATGATACCCATCTAATCCGGGCGATCTGTATAAGTTCTTCCAAGAATTGATGACTTCTACATTCACAACCTTGTGCACTGAATCGCAACTGTTGGCAAGGGTCGTAGAGATGTTAGACTTTATTAGAATGGACATAACTAAAATTACTGTCTCATCAGCTTATCACACATGGATTGGAAGGAGGCAATGACAAAAAACACATCGGGGACAGCCATTTGAAGACTCTCAAGTGTCGAATAACTGAAAGCACACACGCACCTGCAACGAAATTATCGCTTCTTGTTTAGGTGACTACCGCAGTTACTGAGTGTATGCAAATTACAGCAATGGATCTACTCAGTGAATATTCAAGCTCGGGTCTTGCAAGGCGGAGTAGTTCTATTCGACACCAGTATCTTCTTCCAACGTGATAAAGCAGATCCACTCATTTGGCAGACTTAACAAACTGACGTTCGGCCTCTGTAGACTATTTTCATCCTCGTATAAATACCCGCACAGAGGCTGCGTGAAATAAATCTGGCCAAGGGTTTGTCAGCATTCCCACCTGTCAGAAAACTTAGGTAACACGGAACTGATCCACATTTCATTACAACAAGAACTGCAGTAATGTACAATATCGTAAAAAATATTCGTAAAAGCTTTATTCGCATCATGCAATCACATAGACAAACTGGTTTTTTTTAAGGTTTCCTAAAAATAAAAGCGTCAATTAGAATGGCAGGGTTTTTCTTGTTATGCTGATACCACCTATTTGGAACGAAATAAATACTTTCTACCACTTAAATCACATCTAATTTAACGTGTGTATATAGGAAGGCATAAATAAATCCAAAATTCGAAAGTGTTGATCAGCGGTGGCACCGTAGCAACAAATATATATATCGCCGTTGGTCAACATGACTTACGTACGCTACATGCAGACCGACTTAAGTCACAATAGCTGATCTGAATGCTGATAGTGTGTGAGTTCGAAGAGATTATCAGCTTACCAGCCCACGTTGCTTATTGTCAATAAAAGTCTGCAGGTAGCAACCGTTCTGTTAGGTACGTTAAATAAATGAAGCGCACAAACCTATCGTCAGAGTAAGGTTCTGCGATCAATAATGTCGCTAACTAAGGCTCAAGAGTTACATAATTATGATCTAGAGGAAACGTATAATGCCAGGAATAACGTTCGTTGTTGAGTAGGCAGCTCTGTAATGTACGACAAACAGCAGGAAGCAATATCTCTACAGCCAACAAGCCGTGAAAAAATGACTGATTCGGAAATCGAAGTAACAAGCATCTGTGACAAGTGACACACACCGCTGAACATGAAAGAAAACAGACAACACACACACGTATAAACATGCCGGATGGCGCGATGAAAACTTACTACACAGTCCCGAAGTTGCTATATTGTCGACGATATAAGCATAAGTTTCAGATTTTCTGGTCAAAAACAGAATAATAAAAGAGACGAGGAACACAACCAATATGTAGAGCGCATTACAACAGCAGTGAGAAAGATAAGGCTAATTTACGGTTATGCAGTAGTGATGGATAACTGGAGACTCAGCACGGTCTCCGGATTGCGACTAACGCCTTGTGTAAAAAACTAGTTAGGCAAGATCTTCAACAACAAGAAACTAAGCAAAACGACTTCACTGTTAACATCGGTACTTAATGCTTATCAGAGCTACCAGCAGTAGAAGTGTTCCTGCGAACTGAAGTGAAATGGAATCAGCAACAAAAACAACCCATAGTGGCAGGATAAGAGAGTACTGCGCTAACGGGAAGCTTGTCACAAATTAGTACTATGTGGCCGAGTGTACAAAACCAAACAGAGCCCAACACTGAGAAATGCGAGTGTATCCTGCAAATTGCGCGGAAATGAGGAAAAATAACAATCGATAAACAAGCCGCGCGCGACTTCCTGATTTCTATAAATTTCGACACGTATGTCGTTTAAAAACGAGTAATGACTGAAGGGACTACTGGCCCAAAAAAAAAAAAAAAAAAAAAAAAAAAAAAAAAAAAACTGAAAAGGCGGGTTTTCAAAACAATTGCGTTGGATTTCGCAGTGATTTTAACGAATGTAAATTACCATCCTTTTGACATTAACAGTCTCTGGGTAAAATGGCTATGCGATAAAATAATTGTACATTTCAAAGCCATTCCTTGCCTTGTACATTTAAAATACGGAGAGACCTCATTTTATCGCAAGCGAAAATCTTGCTGCAACAAGTTCCATGACAGCATTCAAACGTTTCCTGATCAGATGTAGGAAAAACATTAAATGGGTATTTAAAGACACCTCCAGACGGAGACCATAGATATGAAGGTAACTGTTGTGTACATGAGTACTAAAGGTAACAGGAAAGTTTCGAATTATGCGTCTATAAGTGAACATGTCACTATCTGATTTTTTCGTGCCCTGAACAACCGACACAGTTTCTTGTATCAGCTATGCAGAGCTTGTCAAGTTAGCATCATGGAATCTCAAAGTGAATGAAAGAAGAGGGACTCGTAGTGCTGTGCTGGTATCTTTCTGGAGTACAAGCAATACCTCGTGGTTTTGTGAATATGTTCGCGGCACTGGTATAAGACTATTACATCTTTCTGCGACATTTAGATGGTACAGCTTCCAGATAACCCCCCACTCCGGTGGATATCCTAAATTCGGCACGAAAATTAATATTTGTGGGCGAAGTCCGAAAAAAAGTGCAGGAAAACCAAACTTACACGATTTTCCTTCTGTACAATGCCATAATCTTCCTCGTAAGACAAATGTACAGAAGAAGTATGTTAATGTACCACTGCATATTTCGTAAGGCACTTCTGAGCGTTGAGAAAACCTGGTATCAGGACTAATGTACTGCACCACTACGAACGACGTTTTGCCTTCTGTCATTTCTTAACTTAATCATTCAGTACAGGCCCGCAGCAGTGTCTACCCTTCATTAGTGGGTCATTAATTAACAAGTGAAACGAGTGGCTCTTTTTGCCTTGTGTTGGGTAACAGTGTCATGATTATGTATATAAGCCTTCTGTCCCGTTACTGCTACGGCCCTACAAAGAGTATTCCCGATGATGCTTGCCCGGTGCTAACAAGAACACAGGCTACAAAATGCTCGTTTCTGATACAAAGCGTCACAATCAAAATCGGAAATGGGTTCTCTTTCTGATGCTCAGATATATTAGGTCATCAAAGATTTTTCTTAATGCGAATATTATCTAAGTACAAATTATTATGCTGACATCAGCACACTACTTTCGAACATTTACATAATAGGGTGATGCACAGACATTTTGGGTGTGAAGGATATCTACTATTACCGAAAACTGTACCTCCAGATTCTGTAATAATTGTTTCTCAGTGAGAAAGTTACTAATGGCGGTTACATGGAGGTGGTCTACCATTCCTCTCATCTGGCCAGTGGATGACGTGTCACATGCTTAACTGAATCGTGTGAATGACTGATGACTGCGTATGCGAACCTTGTATCATCTGTGAATGGAATAGGAAGAGAGAAAAGTTATTCTGGTCCATACAGGGGTGGACAAAAATACGTAAACGCCAAAAGCACAACACAGTACATTGCCTAATAGGTGGAGCAAATCCGTTGACATTCAAACATCTTCCAGTCGTCTAGGGACGAATAAATAAAGGCCTTATATGATTTTCAAGGGAACCTTATACGTACCATTCTTCCAGGAAAATAGTGGCAAATTCGGGTAATGATAACGGGAATGTACAGCGATGGCGCACCCTCCTCTCCGATGTAGCTCACAAAGGGTCAATAATATTGCAACCTGATGACAATGGTGGCCAGGCAGATGTGACACGAAACCAGTCCTAGGCGATGCGAGCTGTGTGAACAGGGTCCCTATCGCCTTGGAACACAGCCTCACCACTGAGAAACAAACACTGTACCATAGGATGGACGTGATCATCCGAAATAGTCACATATTTCTTGGTGGTAATGCGGCCTATGGAATACAGCGATTCAGCAGCCCAAATCATCGCCGAATCCTCGCCATGTTTCACTCTTGTGACGTACGCTATGCTAGAGTTGGAACAGTGTGAAACAAGACTCATCTGACCAAATGACTTTCTTTCATCGCTCCGTAGTCCAGGATTGGCTTCGACACCACGTTTACCTGTAACGGGCATTTACATCTCTGATGAGCGGTTTTGGAATTCCAGCTCACCCTCCAACTCCCTATTATGGAGCTTCCTTCGTGTTGTTTTTGCGTCGACATGGTTCACGAGTAAGACATTCTGCTCTGCAGTGACTTCTGCAGGTGTCGTCTTCTTATTTTTCGCCACAATCCTCTTCAATGACCGTCTGCCACGACCACTCAAAACACAATTTCGTCCTCGTTGTATTTTAGTAGGATGTTTTTCCGTCTTCTCTGTGTGCAGTATAAATCTTCTACCAGTCTATGGTGCCTCTTGAAACTCCGATCACTTGGGCTACCTTGGGTACAGAAGCACCCCCCATAGGAGCACGAAGAATTTGACCGAGTTCGAATTCTCTGATCTCTGACATAATGCACTCACAACTACACAAAACACTGTTCTCACCATGACTGAGGCTTGCAACGTATTAAGGGGGTGGTACAGGTGCCGTTCGTGGTCCAATAATACTGTGCAAACTGCACACTTTGTTAGCGTCGTTTCCAATTTTTTTCCACCCCTTGTATGTACAATCTGTCCCACAACATACGGTTGTCTGTGGAATACAGACATAGGTGTTCTAGTTGTAAATGGCTTCAGTACAAATACTGCATTCTGTAACCAACATCAGGCAACATCCCCGAATTAATAAAAATCTCTATTCAGCACACTGCACATATCCCTCACTACACTAATTGCCACACCTATTCCTGGCTTCTAGAATCAAATGGATAGTTTGGGCGCATAAGCCTAGCGTCTGTGTTTGAAAGTCAGAGAAAATGCTGTAGCTGGTCGTTACACATGAAGACTGACCATTTTATGACAATTTTTTAAATTTATTTTCTGTTTTCAAAACATTTATAACGACGTAGGCGAAATCTTCTGACAATCTGTAATATAACTAAAAACGTGTCGCAATGATTAAGGTATTAAGAAGTGTATTCGTGAGAAGTGGACTTCAAATATCCGGCCAGCCATCCAGATTTAGGACTTCCAGGTTTCTTTAAACCATTCTCCTCCTACGTTTAGCAACTTATGGGTGAAACGTTGAACTCTAACCTTCCTTCCTTTTCCTGATTAAAATAGTTCAGCCTTTATCATGAATCATAAAAATCCCTATACGACCTGAATTCACACAAATTATTTGTGGGTATATCTGTACCAACACGGAGTCGCGCCATAGGAAGAAGGCAGTGTATCCACCAACATGTAGTCTAGTAGGGGAGAGAGTAGAAGAGAAACAAATCTCACCGCCGCATTTGTCGGGTTGCACAGAGTTTCGTGGCACCAGGAACACGGAATTGGGTAAGTTCCGTCAACATCAAAGTCATCAGTGACGGAGCGTACATCAGTATAAATTTGAAGAAAACCTCTCAATATTCACAAAACGTGATTCACGAAAACAATTAAAAATCACATGCGGTTGACCAGGAGCGGATGTGAAACTTTTTCTCCAGACTGGTCAGTTTCGCGTATTTCTTCCAGCAAAAGTTTGATATTTCAAGTGATAAAATAGGCTTTGCCAGAACCCTTACAGTTCCATAGATGGTCAATTACATGATATTCATATTAGAATAACAACTTGTCTTTAGAGAGATAAGGCTATCATCTTACGTGTTGCAGTATTTGTTCCGGTGTATCATCTGTCACCAATAAGGAGCTGTTTGATAAGCCTTTGTTTGACTCAATGTATGTTTCGTTTTTATTTCACATCAGACAGAAACCTCTGTAATTTACGTTGTACGTTCTGGTTACCATAATAATCACTCAGCAGACAAGGCCGGATAAAAGAAAGAGTTCGAGTACTCAAGCGCTGACCGTAAACATTCCCACGCCTCTCAGTGTCATCTCTTAGATTAGGGTTTCTATTTCAGTTTGATAACACGATGGCGCAGCCGTCACTTACTGCATGGCGACTCCCGGCGCAAAACTTTGCCTGATAAGTTGTCTCGTCGTGTCGTGTAAGCCTGTGACGTCGTAACTCTCTTGAATTGTTGCAAAACTGATAATAAGCATAATTTGCGTAACGTGTTGACAGCACACGCGTTGATTTACGGAAGACTCACATATTCTGACAGGACAAATGTCGCTAGCTGCGGCGGTGAAGTGGTGCAACCAAATGTTTGCGAGAAAACGGTACCAACTTCAAGGCACTTGCCGAGAAAGACCGCTGCTCAGCAGTAATGCACTTATTTTTTGGCCGTGCTCTTGTTTGAAGTAGTTTACTTTGCCCCCCCCCCCCCCCCCGCCGTCTTTTTTAAATTACATTCCACCCCAGTAGTTAGGATATGGAAGGTCTCCAAAACACTCCTGTACGGTCTACATTAACTCCTCACTGGATTCATTGTGTTTTATTAAAGTCACAAATGTCTTTAAGAATAGAAATAAGTGGAAGTCAGAAGGCGAATAGGATGATTGTAATGAAAATCCCGATATTTCCTACTAAAAAACAACTTTGTCGACAGCCATGAGGTAGGACTTCTTTTTTATTTTTATACATTTGCCCATAATCTAGTTGCTCCAGAGCACTTGCGAAATGTTGACCAGTTAGTGTGCTGGGTTGGGTTGTTGTGGGGGAGGAGACCAAACAGCGAGGTCATCGGTCTCATCGGATTAGGGAAGGCCGGGGAAGGAAATCGGCCGTGCCCTTTCAGAGGAACCATCTCGGCATTTGGCTGGAGCGATTAAGGGAAATCACGGAAAACCTAAATCAGGATGGCTGGACGCGGGATTGAACCGTCGTGGCCGGCCGACCGGCCGAAGTGGCCGTGTGGTTAAAGGCGCTGCAGTTTGGAACCGCAAGACCGCTACGGTCGCAGGTTCGAATCCTGCCTCGGGCATGGATGTTTGTGATGTCCTTAGGTTAGTTAGGTTTAACTAGTTCTAAGTTCTAGGGGACTAATGACCTCAGCAGTTGAGTCCCATAGTGCTCAGAGCCATTTTGAACCGTCGTCCTCCCGAATGCGAGTCCAGTATGCTAACCACTGCGCCACCTCGCTAAGTGTTAGTGTGTTTTCCATTGTGTTATCAATAACGAGAATTAGTTTCACGATCAGAAAACAACTTTACGGCATAACTTTACAGCAGATGAAATCGACTTCGCGTTTTTTGTACAGAGCCATACCCGAACGCATGTTTTCTCTTTAGCTTTTCATAATTAGGAACCAAATATCACACCCAATTTACAAGATGCTTTCTCGCACATAATTATCAACGTAAAATGCACAGCATTATTTCTTCTGAAATGCCTAAGGCGTCATCTGATTTCACGTTCAATAGTATACAGTGCACAGTTCTGTTTTCACCTAACTAAAGCTGCCTGCAATTCAAAGGTAGATTTCATTATCTTCCTTTTCACTGAAGCTCATTCAGAAATTTTATAATATATACTGGACATCACTTGTAACCCGTTTGTCATAGTTTCAATACTTCTGCTCAGATAAACTGATTCCCCTGTATTAACTGTCGAATTAAAAATGCTTCTTACTGGACTCATTTTCAAACGACTTCACTGAGAACTTAAAAAACTACGTGTCTCAGAATGCGAAAAATTGAAGAACAACATCGCCTCAACCAGGCTCTTGTTTTAAAATACTACTTAAGTAATTGTGTAAAACAAAAGTTACATGCCATAGTTCATGCACAGCATGGTCGTCAATGTACAACTGACAAGGGTAATGTTTCCACATCTATTTTGTACTTGACAATGAGCACAGCTCTTCTTATAGTGGTGCTTAATAAAGTACTATAATGAAACATGTCTGACGACTACGATACAATTCTTCATATTTATCGAGGCTATGGTACCCACCCAGAAGAAGTCACCGTGAAATTCCACTAAACCTCCCTATAGCGGACATACACGAGGTGATTTGTAATCAGCGGCCTCCGTTTGTGGTGGGTCGAAGCACCTCGGAAGACGACCATAGATTTCCCGGGGTATAAGGCTGACAACGTTGTAGCTGCAATTTGACGAATTAATTTTTGAAGTTCAAACTTGCAATTTCAATCGGAAGTTCCGATCTTCCGATGTTGCAGGCGAAGCCCCATTACATGCCTACTGTTATCATATTGTGCGATCCAGTATTCGGTCCTCGCTGTATATGATACTCTTCTATACATTAGTTGTACACACGGATCACTGTCATAGCAGCATTCCCTGTAAAAATCGAAAAGTTACGGTATTAAATATCCGTTTTCTGCAGACTCAATCAGCCCTTTCAGAACTCAATGGTACGCTGATATTCCACCCTTTGACGTCGAGTAGTAGTACTATACTACTTTTCCAGTTGGTTCGATGACTCTCTCTCGGAGTAACACTGACCTTTTCTTTCACTCAAGACACAAATGTTTCAAATGGCTCTGAGCACTATGCGACTTAACTTCTGAGGTCATCAGTCGCCTAGAACTTAGAACTAATTAAACCTAACTAACCTAAGGACATCACACACATCCATGCCCGAGGCAGGATTCGAACCTGCGACCGTAGAGGTCGCTAGGTTCCAGACTGTAGCGCCTAGAACCGCACGGCCACTACGGCCGGCCTCAAGATACACTTTGTTGGGCCTACATGTGCTCCCACTCTAGACTCTTACACATTTCTTCTGGTCGACTGCTCAGCACATCCTTTGTGTTTGGAATCATCTGGGTCGTTCTTTCCGGTTGCAGCAGTTTTTACAAATGTTAGTGCAGAAGTGAGGACATGGTGTGCGACATTCCCTGTGAACTGGGGAGGAGGCAGCTTTCGGTGCAGCATTTGACAATGAGGGCCAAGATGCTGCTGTAAGGCAGCCGTATGTAAATGAAGGTGCGCGAGTCTGATCATGAAAAATACAGCTGATTCACATAAACAACAAAACAAACTCATGACATCTACATTTACATGATTACTCTGCTATTCACAATTATGTGCTTTGCAGCGTTCATCGAACCACCCTCAAGCTATTTCTCTTCCATAGCGCATGGGAAAGATGAACACTTAAATCTTTGCATGCGAGCTCTGATTTCTCTTATTTTATTACAATGATCGTTCCTCCCGATGTAGGTGGGTTTTCGCAACCGGAGAAGAAAGTTGGTGACTGAAATTTCATGAGAAGTTCCCGCCGCAACGAAAAGCGCTTGCTTTAATGATTGCCACCCCAATTCGGGTATCATATCTATGGCAATCTCTCCCTTATTTCGCGATACACAAAACGAGCTGTCCTTGTTTGAACTTTTTCGATGTGTTCCGTAGATTCTAACTGATGCGGATCCCACACCGCACAGCAATACTCCAGAAGAGGGCGGACAAGTGTGGTGTAAGCAGTCTCTTTAGTAGTCCTCTTGCCTTTTCTAAGTGTTCTGCCAATAATTCGGAGTTTTTGGTTTGTCTCCACCACAACATTTTCTACGCGATCGTTACAATTCAAGTCATTAATCACGGTAATCCTAAATATTTAGTCGAAATGACAGCCTTTAAATTTACAATTTATCATGTAGGCGAAATTTAGCGGTTCCTTTTAGTACTGATGTCGATGACTTCAGACTTTTCGTTATGTAGGATCAATTGGCACTTTTGGCACCATACAGATATCTTGTCTGAATCGTTTTGCAATTTATTTTGATGATGTGATGACTTTCATTCAAGACGGTAAATGACAAATCTGCAAACAATCTAGGAAGCTGCTCAGATTGCCTTCTAAATCGTATATGTGGATTAGGAACAACAACAAAGAGCTATAACACTTCCTTGGGTGACGCCAGATATTACTTCTTTTTTACTCGATGACTTTCCATCAATTACTACGAACTTTGTCCGTTCTGACAGGAAATTACGACTCCAGTTGCACAACTTCGATGCTCCATAGCGCCGGCCGAAGTGGCCGTGCGGTTAAAGGCGCTGCAGTCTGGAACCGCAAGACCGCTACGGTCGCAGGTTCGAATCCTGCCTCGGGCATGGATGTTTGTTATGTCCTTAGGTTAGTTAGGTTTAACTAGTTCTAAGTTCTAGGGGACTAATGACCTCAGCAGTTGAGTCCCATAGTGCTCAGAGCCATTTGCTCCATAGCCACGCAATTTGATCAGAAGTCGCTTGCGAGGAACGGTGTCAAAAGCCGCCTGGAAATCTAAAAACATAGAATCAGTTTGGCATCCCCTGTCAATAGAACTCATTACTTCGTGAGAGTAAAGAGCTAGTTGTGTTTCACAAGAACGATATTTTCTGAATCCGTGTTAGCTGTTTGTCAATAAATTGTTTTCTTCGAGATAACTCATAATGTCCGACACAGTATACAGGGTGATTCAAAAAGAATACCACAACTTTAAAAATGTGTATTTAATGAAAGAAACATAATATAACCTTCTGTTATACATCATTACAAAGAGTATTTAAAAAGGTTTTTTTCACTCAAAAACAAGTTCAGAGATGTTCAATATGGCCCCCTCCAGACACTCGAGCAATATCAACCCGATACTCCAACTCGTTCCACACTCTCTGTAGCATATCAGGCGTAACAGTTTGGATAGTTGCTGTTATTTCTCGTTTCAAATCATCAATGGTGGCTGGGAGAGTTGGCCGAAACACCATATCCTTAACATACCCACATAAGAAAAAATCGCAGGGCTTCTTGGAGGCCAGTGATGAAGTGCTCTGTCACGGGCTGCCTGGCGGCCGATCCATCGCCTCGGGTAGTTGACGTTCAGGTAGTTACGGACAGATAAGTGCCAATGTGGTGGCGCTCCATCCTGCTGAAATATGAATTGTTGTGCTTCTTGTTCGAGCTGAGGGAACAGCCAATTCTCTAACATCTCCAGATACTGTAGTCCAGTTACAGTAGCACCTTCGAAGAAAAAGGGACCAAAAACTTCATTGGCTGAAATGGCACAGAAAACGTTCACCTTAGGCGAGTCGCGTTCATACTGAGTTGTTTCCCGCGGATTCTCAGTGCCCCATATACAGACATTGTGACGGTTGACTTTCCCGTTAGTGTGGAAAGTTGCTTCATCACTAAACACAATCTTTGAAACGAAAGATTCATCTGTTTCCATTTGATCAAGGATAAAATCACAGAAATCGATTCTTTTAATCTTATCAGCTGCAGGCAGTGCTTGAACCAATTTCAGACGATAAGGTTTCATAACTAACCTTTTTCGTAGGACTCTCCATACAGTTGATTGTGGAATTTGCAGCTCTCTGCTAGCTCTGCGAGTCGATTTTCCTGGTCTGCGAACAAATGCTTGCTGGATGCGTGCTACATTTTCATCACTCGTTCTCGGCCGTCCAGAACTTTTCCCTTTGCACAAACACCCATTCTCTGTAAACTGTTTATACCAACGTTTAATACACCACCTATCATGAGGTTTAACAACATACTTCGTTCGAAACGCACGGTGAACAACTGTCGTCGATTCACTTCTGCCGTACTCAATAACACAAAAAGCTTTCTGTTGAGCGGTCGCCATCTTAGCATCAACCGACGCTGACGCCTAGTCAACAGTGCCTCAAGCGAACAAATGTACAACTAAATGAAACTTTATAGCTCCCTTAATTCGCCGACAGATAGTGCTTAGCTCTGCCTTTTGTCGTTGCAGAGTTTTAAATTCCTAAAGTTGTGGTATTCCTTTTGAATCACCCTGTATATTCTAAATCAAGCCAGCCGCTGTGACAGAGCGGTTCTAGGCGCTTCAGTCCGGAACCGCGCTGCTGCTACGGTCGCAGGTTCGAATCCTGCCTCGGCCATGGATGTGTGTGACGTCCTTAGGTTAGTTGGGTTTAAGTAGTCTAGGGGACTGATGACCTCAGATGTTAAGTCCCATAGTGCTTAGAGCCATTTTCTAAATCAACGTTAGCGATATGAGTGTGCAACTAAGCGGACTACTTCTATTTCCTTTCTTCGGTATTGGTGTGATTTGAGAAACTTTCATTGTTTCGACGAGCGAGCGGTGGTACACAACTGCTCTCTCTCTCTCTCTCTCTCTCTCTCTCTCACACACACACACACACACACACACACACACACACACACACAAACACACACACACACACACGTGCTCACCCGAGTACGCTTAGGTATGCGCGGGAAATCACATCTTAAAGCCAAAGCTATAATAAAGCCATACGCCATATAAAATAACTTCATATTTGCATTTTTCCTCTGCAGCAATCAGTCTAAGCCGGCCGGGGTGGCCAAGCGGTTAAAGGCGCTACAGTCTGGAACCGCGTGACCGCTACGGTCGCAGGTTCGAATCCTGCTTCGGGCATGGATGTGTGTGATGTCCTTAGGTTAGTTAGGTTTAAGTAGTTCTAAGTTCTAGGGGACTGATGACCTTAGAAGTTAAGTCCCATAGTGCTCAGAGCCAGTTGAACCAGTTGAATCAGTCTAAGACTACCCATGATTGGAGCAAGCGAGGTGGTGCAGTGATTAGACACCATAATGGCGGTTCATATCCGCGCCAGGCAATTCAGATTTATGTTTTCCTTGTTTTCCATAAATCACTTACGATACCAAACAGAAATGTTCCTTTGAAAAGCACACAGTCGGCTTCCTCCTCCCGTCCCAGTCGTAGACGTTATGTTATATTCTCAACTTCCTTACTTCCTTCCTTCCACGACCGCGTATGGTAAAATTAACTCACGGTGTGATATAAATTACAAGTTGGCCTTGGAATATCGCGTTCTGTACATTCTTGTCGAACACACACAAAAAACGGGATTGAGAGCATGTCGATAGTGGTTTCCTTGCGCTCTGAATTGCAGGTTTAAGACGACAAACACAGCTGGGTGGAATGCACAGCGGTTAAACATGAGACTCACTTGCTGGAGAATCACATTTCAAAATCCCACCCAATAATCGTGATTTGTTTTTCGTGGTTTCACCCAATCACGGATGGCGAATTTCGGAATGGTCGCTTTGAAAAGGTCACGGACGACTTCCTGTCGCATCGCTGTCCAATGCGCTCGACCGGACGTTAAGCCCTATTTTCCTTTCTTTCCTCTAAGACGCCAAGAACAGAGGTACGTACAGCTGCCACTCTACCAACTGTTCTCGTGCAGTAACACGTCTCGAAAAGAGGAACAATGTTCTTTGAGCGGAGGCGCCACTCGCCTGTTACGTCACAGCGTTATCACACTGCATCGATCGCCCTTGAGGGACTGACCCCGGTGAACCACGTGTCACTTCCGCTACGCCCTCGCTCGGGGTATTCCGTAAGGGCAGGAAACCGCCACGCGGCGAGAGGCAGAGATATTACTCCACTGTATCAGCTGCAATCACAGCCAATTGCTGATCTCTATTAGGCAAAGAATCATCTTGACACAAGATTTAAATACAAAAAAATTAAAGACCGCTGTTTCTGAAAACCTCAACAATCGCAATTGTGCCGAAAGGACAATTCACATAATCGTCTAACGTTATTTATGGACAGCACAGAAAACCTAAGTAAACTTTCACAGCGTGTTGATATGGTAATTTTTTCGTTACTTTAGACTTTAGTCGACGATAGTTGTCGACACAGGCCGTATGCTGCGAGAAGTTGTTCACTACTGACTTTGGCTAACAACTGAATTCTCGGAACGTGTTCTCTGTCACTGGTGTAATTCGACCGGCCAACCAAAAGATTTCATTGGACGCAGAGAAAGTAAATCTCGAAGTCTTTAAACGCGTGCTTGGGATCTCTATCGGTGACGGTCACTTGCTTCATCGTTGTACCGAGCGGTTATAATTAAAGTGCAGTTACTCACAGAGGTCCAATTTGGGCAGTATTTACCATATGGCAGCGAAACTTGGTAAGTATTTTGACGCGTTAATACGGAACTGATTTACGTTGGAAAACAACTGTTCCAATTTTGGCAACCAGGTCCTAATCTAGCGCTGTGAACGCAATAATGATGCACAGAAATGTTTCCGTAAGTAATGGATTACGAACGGGACGACGGCAGAAAAGGTCAGACAAGTAAGGAAGGCATGATGGCGATTTTATTATTAACCATTATTAACCGTCACTTACACTTTTTTTTTCAATATGAGCACCGGAAACGACGACGAGATGCTGTGCTAAGCGGAACTTAATTTTTTTCTAGCGTAAATCGGTTCGTATTAATGTATTAGCATATCTACGAAGTTCCGTTGCCATACGATAATTACAGCCCATACTCGACCTTCGTTATAGCTGCACTTTCATTATAACCACAATGCACATGTTAGGAGCGCCGCATACTAGCTGAACTGAGTCAAGAAACGACACCAAGTGTTCCCACGAGAGGTCTTGAAGCCGCCGCCAGTCTATCTTTTGTAAACTATCTAAGTTACTGGCTAACAGCGAGAAACTGAGGATGTATCCAAAAATATAAGCTGACAGAAATGGAAGTGTTACACAGTGAACGTTCCCAAATTGATACTTGAATATTGATTTCCTCGCTTGTGTGATACGCTGATTAAAATTTCATCCTTTTCACAGCTTATTTTCAAGAGAGAAAAAAGTAATTCCTGTATATGAAGAATGTTGTGAGAACATGATGGCTACTGGGAATGTCTAACGTTACTGGAAACTTTTCAGGCGGAGATTGCAACAGAAAATGTTCAGAACACGTGCATGTGCAGCGTTTCGGATTGGAGAAAAGTCGAATCCCCGGCATGAGGGACATGGAAGCATCATTACACACAGACTGCAAAAACAGTTGGCTGTATTGCAATGATTGGAGAATAGGTGGCGACGTGATGGACTGATTACAACAGTGTCGCAAGGTCCCTTCAGATAGATTACACCACGAGTTCATAGGATTGTTCTATTAGCTCTGGCGAATAAACATACGAGTATGACAGCTAAAATACGGGCAGATGTTTACAGGCAAAGTGTCACCATGAATCGTCGCGAACATATTACTGGAAGCTAGGTTGAGCTCTCGAGATGACCTTAGTTGTCCGCTGACGCCCAACCACTGACAACACTGACTTGCATAATACAGAAACAGAGTAACTGGGACATTACGCCAACGTGTTCCTAGACGACCTAGTGAAAGGTCACTGCAAGCAGCGATGAGCAATTCCTGGAATGTGAAGAGGTGAGGTAGACTATTGGATACGGCGACAGGAATTATTTGGTAACTAGCACAGCGTCCGTTGCTTTGCTCGCATAGACTGCGTAGTCTGCATAAACAATTTTATTTCTTTTTTTTTTTTGCTTTTCTTTAATCGAATTTTTATCTTATTCACGAACTGGAACCTCTTCTAGACTTTGTACGTCAATCAAGGCTATAGAAGAATTGTCTTTTCTGAATGTACTTCTGATCAAAAAGCGATTCGGTCAGCTACAATCAGAGGTCTTTCTTGATTCTGTGTTTTTGAGTTCTTTCAGCATTTCTACAGGAACTTTCATTCCATAAAACATATTTCTTCAGAATGCAAATACAACTTTTCGTAGATGTAGCTTTAAAAAATGTTTAAATATAACGAAATATTTACATAAAAATTTTCATCCCCTATTTCTCCCCTTACGGGATGAATTTCCCAAAACATTCAAACATGTATTTTTCTTATTTCTAACTGAGAAGTCAAATGTACGTAGCTTTAAAAATGCTTTAGTAGTTCTTTATTAATGATCTGTTAAAAAAAATCACAACCTTTAACCTATTCCAGCCCCATAGGGGTTACACTTCCAAAAATACTGAAACATATATTTCTTTATTACTGACCGAGGAATCAAATACCAATTTCGGAGCCCTAGCTCCAAAATTGCCTTAAAACCGATAAATTTAAAAAAATCTTTAATCTCCTATTTCTCCGCCTCAGGGGTGGAATTTCGAAGAACCCCTTACTAAACAATGCCTATAGTATAAGATCAACACTCTCCAAGTTTCAAGTTTCCATCCTTAGCGCTTTGGGCGGCGCGATGATGAGTCAGTCAGTCAGTCAGTCAGTCAGTCAGGGCAATGCCTTCTACACAGGGAGATTACGGAAGCTCACCTTTATGACGCTAAACAATTAACCCTGTTGCAATACCCCGACTGCAGTTTACACCGCCAACACCTTGGAGGAACGTCGGATTTTTGTCTGGCATGCTCGATCTCCTGGTTTATCAACCATTGGGCCTTCTGCCACGTGATGGTAAGACATTTACTTTCACACCATCCTCAAGCCAGCAATCTTCATGAACTCGGACAGCAAATATTTCAAGAAAGGCATCAAATTCCTCAAAATGACATTCCTAGACTCTTTCTGTCCATACCAAAACGAATACTGGGGAGCATTCGTGAGCGCGACAGTCACACCTCATACTGAAGTTTATGATAGACTTCATATCCGAATGGAATGAAAGTAACCCGATTAACCCTAGCAATACCAAGATATTTTCATAACGGGCGCTACCATGGGGTCGGGGTGGGGGTACTTTACGTTCACATTAAAAATTTGAAAAAAATCATTAATTGTTGTTGAAATTGTCAACAACATACTTTTTAACGAGGTACTGATGTGTGAGTAGAATCCAGAACCTGAAAATAACTTATAGTATACTCTTACTAATATGAACGCACTTTCAATGTGTACTACCGATTTTATGGTGTATGATGTGTAAGTTCGGCCCTGAACCTTGAGATACTGAGCACGACATTCACTCGGGAAAATGAGTCTGTGACTTACGTATTTGGGTTAACTTTAACTGAAAAATTTCAAAAATTATACGGAATCAGGTAGAAGAATTCTTTAAAAACAACTTTTTTTAATTTTTAAAATATACAGTAACTGAGTATATTACAATATTTTCATAAGATGGGCATAAAGGACCCCCTCCTCTGGTATTACGAATGTTAATACCCGTTATGTTGACATATTCTCAGGGTTTCAGAAATACCGGACTTGTTCTTCATGGTGTGTTAAAACTGTTATGAAAAATGGTACAGAATGTAGCTAGTTTCTTCCTTCTTACTCATCCAAAGGAAAAGATGGATCAGTACTGAAAAACCCTGAAGCATATTTCGCAAGAGCCAGATTCAAATACAGTATTTGTCCGTGCATTCCGATGGCGGAGGATAGTTTTTATTGACCCCCCCCCCCCCCTCTACAGTGAGGTTTCTTTGCAACCCAATCATGGATGGCGTATGGGAAGAGTGGTTTCTTTAGTGCCTCTGTGCGAGCTATTTTACCTGTATAATTTTATTTGCACGAAGAAGGAAAAGAACGTTAGGGTCTGATTTCCCATCTATGACGAGGTTATTAGGTACGGTCATCTGCACGATCTCTACTTGACAAACGTGATGAAGGGTGGCTGAAAAATTTTCACAGTTCGTGACTTGAAGGGCAGTTTATGAAGTTTTTACGTAGATGCTCATGAGATATATGTCGTCTTTCATCGAGTGTTTACCAATTAAGATTTTAAACGTTTCTTTTCATACCCTCGCCAGAAAACAAAGGTGTGACCAATCGCACCGCCACACTTTGTATACGCTCCAAAGTCCCGTGTCAGATGAGAGTCCCACTCATGTTTTTACACTTCGCGACATGAAAAACTTGTCATCTTTGAAGTTATGCGTCGGGCATTTCCTAACTTTTTCGTTGAAACATCGATACTGGTTCAACAACAACCACAAAAACATTTCACAACGCAATGTCATTTCCGGTTTAAGCGATACACTGGTCATTTTACAAAGCATCGCCACAATCGCGTTGAAACGGGTTACACTATGAAACGTCCTCGCGTTTGTATCAATATAATGAGAGAATACAACGTGTTAGACCGACTCACATCAGAAAGTCCTCTAAATATGTTCTTTTGTCGCGAGTAGTATGTGGATTAGCAAGTCATTTGTGCAAGATTACTACGCAAGTTGGAACATTAATTTCCTAGGAGCACCACCATTGGAAAATTCAAGTAACAAAATCATTGTGAGCATTTTCAGAGACTGTAACCATCATACATAACGTACTTTGGGAGCTTCTGTACCATCTCATGGACTGTCAGGTAATAGCGCCACGTCTATGAATTACGTAATTTATTTTCATCTCATGGAAGCCACTGTATAGGGACCAGAAGGTAGCAAGAATACTTCAGAACACATTAATGTAATTCTACAGTTCTTCATCTTTTTTCCTTAATAAACTAAAATGTGTGTATTTCATGGCTGCCACAGTAGATATTCGTGATAAAATCGAGACAGCGACTTTAATGGAAAACTTAATAATTTAAGTCATTTCGCTGCTTTTTGAATATATTGACGAATGAAATTGTGCGACTGAAAAGACACTAGACAGAGTTTATTATTAAATTTCCAGAACTATATTTATTTTCAATTCCCATTACGTGTTCATATGATCTGTTGTCATGTATTAAGTATTCCGCATGTCCTTACATTCTTCTTCTTCTTTTTTGTTTTTTAGTCATCAGGTGTACTACCAGTATTCTAACGTGCTGCCTGTGCGGTATGTAACATTACGAGCCAATAAAAATTACACAAATAAAAATAAATTATATGCACAAAAATAACATGTGTAATTTAATGCAAGTAAACAACTTTAACTAGATACAAGGCAATAATACATGCGAATAAAATACATTACACGAATACCAACAAATAAAATTGCCATCAAAGCCCGTGTTTGGTTCACTGAGAGGCAGATTACTGTACATGGTACAAAAATGGCTCAAATGGCTTTGAGCACTATGGGACTTAACTTCTGAGGTCATCAGTCCCCTAGAACTTAGAACTACTTAAACCTAACTAACCTAAGCACATCACACACATCCATGCCCGAGGCAGGATTCGAACCTGCGACCGTAGCGGTCGCGCGGTTTCAGACTGTAGCGCCTAGAACCGCTCGGCCACCCTGGCCGGCTACTGCACATGAAGCAACTAATCATGAGTTGCAGAAAAATGCTCCTATCGAAGCGTGAAAAATATGAATATGTTCCTATTTTCTTTTATTATATTTAATATATATTATATATATTATATTTATCAGACTCTGACTGAAAAGTGGGGTACCACCTGCCTCATTCTACCTTCCTCAGAACCTTTAAAAATGTTTCCAAAAATTTTGGCGTGCGAACACATTCAAACTTTTTTACGCAATTCCCCTCAAACTCCCACAAGCTCCCCTAACTGTAACTCACTCACACCCAATAGTCCATCGCTGTAAGCTACTCATATCCATCCTCCAAGTTGCCCTTTCTCACTACTTCACTCGGCCCAACTTATTGTCATTATCTATTTGTGTCTCTATGTCATTGTCTCCTGTGTCACAGCCACAGTCACTTTCATTCTGTCTTACTACTACAGTATACTCTCACTGTAACAGTCTCCTTCGTGTTCTCTCTTACTGCTAATGTCTCATTCATTCCTTCCTTCCTACTGCTGCTGTCTCTTCTCAATGTCACTCTCTCCTTCTTCCTCGTCGTCACTGTCATATACTCATATCACTGGCTCTCACCCTCTTCTACTTTCTCTTTCTCTTTATTCCACACTACCTCGAGTGTTGTCCCCTTCACTCTTTTCTTTGCTCTCTCTATAACACGACCACTGTGTACTGCCTTCCAAGTATTTACTACTTTTCCTACTCTTTGCCACGGACATTGTCTTCTTCTATCTCAGCATACAAAAGGCGCCAATATGTTTGCGTGCCGAAATTTATGGGGAAAATTTTAAAAGTACTGTGGAAGGTAGAATGAGGCAGCTGGTACACCATTTTTCAATCACACTCTTGTAAATAAACAGGAACATATTCACAATTTTTGTGCTCCGATAGGAGCATCTTTCCGCTGGTTCCTTTTTTCCCCCTCCTGCAGCAGGACTCATCTAGATAAATGAGTAGGTTCATAACGGACTTTACGTGTAGAAGTAGGGGTAACTCTGAACCTCTGAATCTTTGGAAACGGATAAAGATAGCACGAAGATTTTAACGGTTGTTTGAGATCGGGATCTTAGGAGTATATCGTAAAAATTTCAGCCATTTGCTGTGCACAGCCGTACTCGAATACTCGGCTGGATTTTAGTCCACTGGTGACGGCGAAAATATAGTAAAATACCATGCTTTGGGATTTTTCGAGGAACCGACCATATGGTGCCTCCGTAAGTCCCACAAGTCCACCGTAGATCACACAAAATGCAAAAAGAACCATCCAATTTGCTACATTTACCTAAGCGCAGGAGGAAATGTGCAGTATTCATACTTTGACCCTATACTGTAGGATAGTTACAGTAAGACGATCTTTCTGTAGTGTATAAAAATGGTCCCTAGTCCAAGGACTATCCAAAAAACTTGACACTATCTTCCTATCGCCAATGGAACCCGAGGTACGAGTACCAGAAATCCCGTTTTCATGCGCGGCGTTTTCGCATGCATGCCGATAAGTTAAAATTTGCTGTTGGCCTATAGAAAATCTTCGGTAAGGCAGTATTACAATAACAAAATGATAATTAAATACCACAAGAAAAGAAGGCAATATTAATACACGTAGAATCAATGTTCTGTCTCTGACAAACTATATAAAATGCGTCACATCCGTTGCCACTGATTGGAACCTAGTCATCCCACAAAATCGTATCAAATGTTCTACCATCAAATTTCTCTGCAAGTATTATGTAGTTGTTCAATGTTATCCTCTGAAATACGATGTGAACATGGAGTAAAAGATAAAAAAATACACAATATACACTGCAGAGCCGAAGAAACTAGTACACCTGCCTAATATCATGTAGGGGCACCGTGGGCACGCAGAAGTGCCGCAACACGACGTGGCATGGACTCGACTAATGTCTGAAAGTAATGCTGAAGGGAATTGACACCACGCATCCTGCAGTGCTGTCCCATAAATCCGTAAGAGTACGAGGGGTTCAAATGGCTCTGAGCACTATGGGACTTAACTTCTGAAGTCATCAGTCCCCTAGAACTTAGAACTACTTAAACCTAACTAACCTAAGGACATCATACATATCCATGACCGAGGCAGGATTCGAACCTGCAACCGTAGCGCTCGCGCAGTTCCAGACTATAGCGCCTAGAACCGCTTGGCCACTCCGGCCGGCAGTACGTGGGGGGTGGAGAGTTCTTCTGAATAGCACGTTGCACGACATTCCAGATATGCTCAATAATCATCATGTCTGAGGAATTTGGTGGCCAGAGGAAGTATCTAAACTCACAAGAGTGTTCCTGGTGCTACTCTGTAGCAATTCTCGACGTGTGGGGTGTCTCATTGTCCTGCTGGAATTGCCCAAGTCCGTCGGAATGCACAATGGACATAAATGGATGCAGGTGATCAGACAGGTTGCTTACGTACGTGTCACCTGTCAGCATCTAGACGCATCGGTGCCATATCACACCAACTGCACACATCTCACACCATTACAGAGCCACCACCAGCTTGAAAAGCAGGGTCCATGGATACATGAGATTGTCTCCATACCCATACACGTCCATCCGCTCGATACAATTTAAAAAGAGACTCGTCTGACCAAGCAACATGTTTCCAGTCATCAACAGTCCAATTTTGGTGTTGACCGGCCCAGGCGAGGCGTGCAGTTATCCAGGGTACACGAGTGGACTGTCGGCTCCGAAAGCCCATATCGATGATGTTTCGTTGAATTATTCGCACGCTGACACTTGTTGATGGCCCAGCATTGAAATCTGCAGGAATTTGCGTAAGGGTTGCACTTCTGTCATGTTGAACGATTCTCTTCAGTCGTCGTTGGTCCCGTTGTTGCAGGTTCTTTTTCCGGCCGCAGCGATGTCGTAGATTTGATTTCTTACCGGATTCCTGATATTCACGACACACTCGTGAAATGATCGTAAGGGAAAATCCCCACTTCATCGCTACCTCGCAAATGCTGTGTTCCATCGCTCGTGCGCCGATTACAACACCACGTTCAAACTCACTTAAATCGATAACCTGCCATTGTAGCAGCAGTACTTGATCTAACAACTGCGCCAGACACTTGCTCTCTTATATAGGCGTTGTCGATCGCAACACCGTATTCTGCCTGTTTACATCTCTTATTTGAATACGCGTGTCAATACTAGTTTCTTTGGCGCTAGAGTGTAATACAAAAACGTGAACTAAAATCGGACCACGTTAAGGAACATCCAGTTCAGCATTAACTTGTGTGCAGCCGTCTGTCATGTAAGAGTGCAGGCATTTAAAACCTACTTCAACTACTTTTATCTATTCCATACACAATGGCCACTTACGAATGCAGCAAAGAACTGCGACCTGCCAACCTACGTTAATGTTCGCACTTGCAAATGGTGCAAGTATACAAAACACACGAAACTCAAAAATCTAGTCCCTCTGCCAAACTGTATTTCACATACAAAAGCACGTGAACATCGCGAAAACAGATCATGAACTAGTGTACTGGGGTCCTTGACGCTCATTTTGTTTATTAATAGCCTAACTTTTGAAGATGATGCAATTATGTATAATGAATTACTACACGAAAAAAGCTGTAAAAATATCGCCAAATCGCAGTAAGTGGAAAGCCTGGCGATTTGATTTAACCGTTCATAAATGCAAACTTGTACAGTTTAGTAGACATAGAAAAATTTTATCTTGTGACTACAGTATCAATGCATCACAGTTGGAATCAATCAACTCATGCAAATAACTGGGTGTAACAATTTTTTTGATTCAGAAAGGGAGTAGTCACATAAGCTCAATCGCTGGCAAAGCAGACCGCCGTTAGACTACGAAGGAGATCGATTACAAAATACTTTTACTTCCCATCACAGAATATTGCCCAAGTGTGTGGGTCCTGAACAAAATAGGGCCAACGGATGATACTGAACATATACCAAGAAGACATCACAAATGATGGCAGGTTTGTTTGACCAACGGAGACCGCTACGGAAACGCTGAAACCTTGATTGGCAAAACCAAGATATACACCAACTGACCCGCGAAAACTTAAAAATTTCAAGAACTTGTATTACATGAAGGATCTAGAAATCAGTCCCCTACGTACAGAACAGCAGACATCGCGAGGGCAAGACCACATGAACCGCGCTCCATACTGGTACAATGCTAAGTACCCTTTGACAAGCAAGTCACGAAATTTTTCGTATTATTCGCCGACAGTGGGCAAGTGAGTTTCAAATGTGTGGGTGAATTCTTAAAGGACCGAAAGTGACTTTCAATTAAAATGGTTGTAGACACATGGTTGACGACATATGGAAGTTTGGGTCAGGCCGTGAGATGTGCTCGGACAGCCTCGTCTAAGGCGACCGCTCGTGATAAGCGGGAAATCCGGGTTCGATTCCCGGTCCGGCACATATTTTCGTTGTAGTCATTCCATTATGCAGCTGCTGATTGTCGATATTTTCAACTGCGTGAATACATTTCACGTACTTCATAACGGCTGTAGTCGCCGCAACGCCTGCAACACGAGTAACAAACATAAGTGCGACTGGAATGAATATTTGTTGGTAGGGGGGACGCAGAAAGCTATCCTGGACGGAGAGTCATTGACAGAAATAGAATCTCATGCGTGACATGCATGCATGTCCGAAGAAACTTTGCGTCGTCCTTCGGATCAACACAGGCACTGCAATAACGCAGTTGTAAACTGCCTTTCTCTCAAGGTGAGTAATTAGCAAAATTTGAACGAAGCG